>NW_028181573.1:55000-106188 GCF_963514085.1 Chelon labrosus
GTGGTGAACCTCAAGATCCTCGGGTGTTTCGGCCATTACCACCAGACACCCTACTCGAGGGGGGCCCGCCGAGATTGATCAGATCCCGGTGTGTATTCCATAGCCAATTAGCGGAGGTCAAAGGTTAAAGCTAAAAGGCAGTGGGTGTCAGGTGATCATATTAGTGCTAATAAAGCCTAGTTTTATTAGTATTATTTCCATTTTAATACTATCACCCCAGCCATCAACAGTTTAAATCAGAAAATTGAAATAAGAACAGGATCGAAAAACGTTTAAACCCAGTAAAGTGGTTCCTTAGATTATGCCAGTAACCATCAAATATTGCTTTTAAAGTATTATATTTAAAATATGTTCGTTAAGCGAACGCTAACAGTGGCGAAGCTAACCGCAAAAGAAGGGAAATCAGAGCAACTGTTAACAATTTTATTAAAGTAATTAATTATTTTAATTATACTGAATAAACAATAATTTAATTGTAAAACCTCCAGAGAGCCAAGCACAGTCTAGGTGAGGAAGAGAAGAGGGACATAATTGAAAAATGGGATAAAGGACAACTTACCAACTGATCAGCCAACACTGGATGTTAGCACCAACAGATAGCCTCAGTCCAGCCAATCAGAGCCGAGGTCCAGCCCTCCTCCGCCGTCACCCGGTGTTCAAGCCACTCCTGTGTCCCATACACCGCTCGACTCCAGGAGGTGTGTCTAATTTAAGTTAACTTTATAGATGTGGGCGAGTGCACATCGTCAAGAGGTCACTGTGTGAGACGGAGTGTTCTGTCATGGTTAGAATATTAAAAAGTCAAAAGCGGCCACGAAAAGTAAAAATTCTGAAGCCGCACAATAAGACGAGTCCGAAAATATATGACAACAAGGTCTTTTAGCCTAGTTAAATCACTGAAATAATGAAAAAACGTGAAAAAGACAGATTACCCAGCAGGCCCCAGACCAGGAAGTGGATTCAAGATGAGCCATATTAGGATGAAAAAAAAAAAAATTATATTAAAGGAAACAAAGTGAGAAAATGTTTTAAGAGTCACGGGGGTTGTCAGCCATCGGCTTTCCATCGGTGTCAATTTCAAGAGGCCATGACCACCACAAGGGGGCGCAACAGTCTCCCAAAGGGAAACATCCTGGAGTAACTAAGCTCTCGAATGTCACAGAGAGATGCAAGTTACCCCCATTCCCACTAATTCAGGGTCCAGCTTTCCAACGCCGCCATCCTCCAGGTTCCATGAGAGTCCGATCCAGGAGAAAAAAAGGTCAAAGGCCAAGTGATGAGCAGGATGAAACTAAGGAGGGTGGGGAAAGGTGGTTAGGGTTAGGGAAAGGGTAGGGGGAGTGGTTAAGTTTAGGAAAAAGGGAAGGGGAGGGGTTAGGATTAGGGAAAGGGGAGGGGGGTGGTTAGGATTAGGAAAAGAGAAGGGGAAGAGGTTAGAATTAGGCAGAGAGAGAGGGAGAGAGAGCGAGAGAGAGAGGGAGAGAGAGAGAGGGAGAGAGAGAGTGGGAGAGAGAGAAAAAGAGAGAGAGAGAGCGAGAGAGAGAAAAAGGGAGACAGAGTGCTTATCATAGGTAAGGGGCGGAGTTAAAGGTACTAGGATGGTATGGTAAAGTGTTGGTACGGCCATCCATCAAATTGGGAGGAAAAACGACCACCGATAAATACGATTGCGCTTAAGGAGACCCGTTTGTCCGAAGGCTCTGGCAGGTTAGGGTAAGATAATCTATCTCAATGAATCCCCCCTTGTGGTCCGACGACGCACGCGGTATGGTGTGGGGAGTCAAGGGCAAAGCACTGGCCGGCGCATGTCACTCAGACAATCTCCCATCGCTGTGTATCACCGGTATCGGATTGGGGGAAGAAGGGGTTCTGGGTGACCACACCAACAACAAAGAAATCAGGCGTAACGGAAGAGGAGACCAGGTGTCCAGTAAAGGGAGATGTGTCTACATCTACACCAATACCGTGCCAGCTAGGCAAACCCGTTGTAGAGGGGAGGGAAGGAGAGGGGGAACGCAGCCCTGGAGACCCAGGTCGAGCGAGTCCCCCTCCACTAAAAAAAGAAAAAGCGTGAGCATCGAGAGGAAGGACGAAGCAGAGGAGAGGGAACAGGGTGTTCAGTAAAGGGAGATGTGCCTACATCTTCACCAATACCGTGCCAGCTAGGCAGCCCTGAGTCCCCCTCCCCAACCCACCAGCCCCCACGAGAAGGGAGAGGGAAGGGGAGGGAGTTGGTAGAAGAAAGGGGACAGAGGGGAGAGACAAAGCAGAGGAGAGGGAACAGGGTGTTCAGTAAAGGGAGATGTGCCTACATCTACACCAATACCGTGCCAGCCAGGCAAACCCGTTGGAGAGGGGAGGGAAGGAGAGGGGGAACGCAGCCCTGGAGACCCAGGTCGAGCGAGGAGAGGGGAGGGAAGGAGAGGGGGAACGCAGCCCTGGAGACCCAGGTCGAGCGAGGAGAGGGGAGGAAAGGAGAGGGGGAACGCAGCCCTGGAGACCCAGGTCGAGCGACGAGGGGGGAGGGAAGGAGAGGGGGAACGCAGCCCTGGAGACCCAGGTCGAGCGAGGAGGGGGAGGGAAGGAGAGGGGGAACGCAGCCCTGGAGACCCAGGTCGAACGAGTCCCCCTCCAGTAAAAAAGGAAAAACGTGAGTGGCGAGAGGAAGGACAAAGCAGAGGAGAGGGAGCAGGGTGTTCAGTAAAGGGAGATGTGCCTACACCTTCACAAATACCGTACCAGCTAGGTAAACCTGTTGGAGAGGAGAGGGAAGGAGAGGGGGAAAGCAGCCCTGGAGACCCAGGTCGAGCGAATCCCCCTCCACTAAAAAAGGAAAAACGTGAGTAGCGAGAGGAAGGATGAAGCAGAGGAGAGGGAACAGGGTGTTCAGTAAAGGGAGATGTGCCTACATCTTCACCAATACCGTGCCAGCCAGGCAGTCCTGAGTCCCCCTCCCCAACCCATCACCCCCCGTAAGAAGGGAGAGGGAAGTGGAGGGAGACAGAAAGTGAGAATGTGAGGTAGGGAGATACAGAGAGAGAGAGAGAGAGAGAGAGGAGAGGGAACAGGGTGTTCAGTAAAGGGAGATGTGCCTACATCTTCACCAATACCGTGCCAGCTAGGCAGCCCTGAGTCCCCCTCCCCAACCCATCACCCCCCGTAAGAAGGGAGAGGGAAGCGGAGGGAGACAAAGTGAGAATGTGAGGTAGGGAGAGAAAGAGAGAGAGAGAGAGAGAGAGAGAGAGAGAGATATATACAGAGAGAGAGAGAGAGAGAGAGGAGAGGGAACAGGGTGTTCAGTAAAGGGAGATGTGCCTACATCTTCACCAATACCGTGCCAGCTAGGCAGCCCTGAGTCCCCCTCCCCAACCCATCACCCCCCGTAAGAAGGGAGAGGGAAGCGGAGGGAGACAGAAAGTGAGAATGTGAGGTAGGGAGAGAAAGAGAGAGAGAGAGAGAGAGAGAGAGAGAGAGAGAGAGATACAGAGAGATACAAAGAGAGAGAGAGAGAGAGAGAGAAGAGAGGGAACAGGGTGTTCAGTAAAGGGAGATGTGCCTACATCTTCACCAATACCGTGCCAGCCAGGCAGTCCTGAGTCCCCCTCCCCAACCCATCACCCCCCGTAAGAAGGGAGAGGGAAGTGGAGGGAGACAGAAAGTGAGAATGTGAGGTAGGGAGATACAGAGAGAGAGAGAGAGAGAGAGAGAGAGAGGAGAGGGAACAGGGTGTTCAGTAAAGGGAGATGTGCCTACATCTTCACCAATACCGTGCCAGCTAGGCAGCCCTGAGTCCCCCTCCCCAACCCAACACCCCCCGTAAGAAGGGAGAGGGAAGCGGAGGGAGACAAAGTGAGAATGTGAGGTAGGGAGAGAAAGAGAGAGAGAGAGAGAGAGAGAGAGAGAGAGATATACAGAGAGAGAGAGAGAGAGAGAGGAGAGGGAACAGGGTGTTCAGTAAAGGGAGATGTGCCTACATCTTCACCAATACCGTGCCAGCTAGGCAGCCCTGAGTCCCCCTCCCCAACCCATCACCCCCCGTAAGAAGGGAGAGGGAAGCGGAGGGAGACAGAAAGTGAGAATGTGAGGTAGGGAGAGAAAGAGAGAGAGAGAGAGAGAGAGAGAGAGAGAGAGATACAGAGAGATACAAAGAGAGAGAGAGAGAGAGAGAGAAGAGAGGGAACAGGGTGTTCAGTAAAGGGAGATGCGCCTACATCTTCACCAATACCGTGCCAGCTAGGCAGCCCTGAGTCCCCCTCCCCAACCCATCACCCCCCGTAAGAAGGGAGAGGGAAGTGGAGGGAGACAGTAAGTGAGAATGTGAGGGAAGGGAACCTGCAACATCAACTTGAAGGTCCCCGAAAGGACTCATAAATATGCTGAAAAGCAAAATGGTTAAGGGAGAACAACTAATAAAATGTAATTGAGTTTAATTAACAAATCATTTTCCATTATATTTTATTTTATATTATATATATTAATGTCATTGAATAAAATTTTATTATTTTATATTATTAAATTATTGTGTCTCATCTGAATATTTAATTTTATTTTTGTAGTTTATTCTATTTTATTCCCCTACTTTTGTATTCATTCCTGGATAAATAAATTAAGTAATAAACTAAGTAATAAACTAATTCAATAAGACGAGTTGTGGAATACATCCTCAGTGGTGAACCTCAAGATCCTCGGGTGTTTCGGCCATTACCACCAGACACCCTACTCGAGGGGGGCCCGCCGAGATTGATCAGATCCCGGTGTGTATTCCATAGCCAATTAGCGGAGGTCAAAGGTTAAAGCTAAAAGGCAGTGGGTGTCAGGTGATCATATTAGTGCTAATAAAGCCTAGTTTTATTAGTATTATTTCCATTTTAATACTATCACCCCAGCCATCAACAGTTTAAATCAGAAAATTGAAATAAGAACAGGATCGAAAAACGTTTAAACCCAGTAAAGTGGTTCCTTAGATTATGCCAGTAACCATCAAATATTGCTTTTAAAGTATTATATTTAAAATATGTTCGTTAAGCGAACGCTAACAGTGGCGAAGCTAACCGCAAAAGAAGGGAAATCAGAGCAACTGTTAACAATTTTATTAAAGTAATTAATTATTTTAATTATACTGAATAAACAATAATTTAATTGTAAAACCTCCAGAGAGCCAAGCACAGTCTAGGTGAGGAAGAGAAGAGGGACATAATTGAAAAATGGGATAAAGGACAACTTACCAACTGATCAGCCAACACTGGATGTTAGCACCAACAGATAGCCTCAGTCCAGCCAATCAGAGCCGAGGTCCAGCCCTCCTCCGCCGTCACCCGGTGTTCAAGCCACTCCTGTGTCCCATACACCGCTCGACTCCAGGAGGTGTGTCTAATTTAAGTTAACTTTATAGATGTGGGCGAGTGCACATCGTCAAGAGGTCACTGTGTGAGACGGAGTGTTCTGTCATGGTTAGAATATTAAAAAGTCAAAAGCGGCCACGAAAAGTAAAAATTCTGAAGCCGCACAATAAGACGAGTCCGAAAATATATGACAACAAGGTCTTTTAGCCTAGTTAAATCACTGAAATAATGAAAAAACGTGAAAAACAGGTAAGTAAACCGGTAAGATGTCCCAAACAGGTAAGTATTATCTCCTATTATGCATTGTTTTCTGTTTCATGTCAAAACCATCACATTGAGTGTCCATTAAGGACTGAAAGAGCGTGTATTTCATAAATTTATGTCATTTAACTTTCCAGAGATTCTCCTTGGCCTTCACAAACCTCCTGAGAGTGGGAAAGGAAAAGAGAAAAAAAAAGAAAAAAAAAGGGGGGGGGGGGGGAAGAGAAGGGAGAGTGACCAGAGGTGTGAGGGAGAGGCACGGGCTGGGTTAGGCTGAAGGGGTTTTGGAGCATCGTCCTCGAAGAGGACGATGCTCAAAGGCACAGTCCTTCATCCCTCGTCCAGTCTGGGGGGGTAGAGTTAAAAGAAGGGGATAGAGGGAGGTCAGGAGGTCACGTGGCAGGTTCATGGGCCTTATTATTAGTGCCAGGGGTCCAAATTGGTTGAGTTTAGGGCCGGGGGGTCGAATTGGTTAGGGTTAGAGCCTAGAAGTCCAAATTGGTTAAGGTTAGGGCCGGGAGATCGAAATGGTTATGTTTAGGGTCAAGAGGTCAGGGTTGGAGATTAAAGGGGGGCATCTCAGAATTAGAGTTATGGCCGGGGGTGAAGTTGGTTAGGGTTAGGGCCGGGGAGTCGAATTGGTTGAGTTTAGGGCCGGGTGTCCAAATTGGTTAAGTTTAGGGCCAAGATGTCAGGGTCAGGTGTTATAGGAGCCAATCAGGATTGAGAATAGGGCCCAGGGGTTGTGTTTTAGGGTTAGGGCCTGGAGTGGGATCAGCTCAGGGCCGGGTGGCGAGAAGATCTGGCCATGATTGGGGCCCCTCTGGAGGACCATGATCAGGCGATGGAGAAGTACCGGTCAAAAGGTCAAGGTCAAAATTAATATCACGGGGTACAGGTAACACCATCTGTTGACACACACAAAAAGGAAGAGAAGAGGTTCATATTAACAATTGTTTCTTTTTCTTTTTTGTGGATTATTTTTCATTCAGGCCCCGTGGTTGGAGCGTGTCCAGGAGGCCGATCCAGGTCCTCTCGGCCCTCCTGCGTTGTGGTGTGGACCAGCGGGGGTTGCCCTCCAGGACAGTGGCCCTCAAGGCTGTCCATCCATGATCTACAAAATGTTTAATTATTGGAACGTGTGTGTTGTGTCCCTTACAAATATTATGTTTGTGTTGATAAAATCGAACCCGAATTGTGTTACCTGTCTCACCCACATACTGTACACCACAGGTGGTACAAAAAATTAGGTACACACAGTTTTTTGTGTCCAGGGTGGTGCCCACTTGGGTCCTAAAGACATTGTTATTGTGTTTGTTTCGCACCCAAGGGAGGTGCTGAAAAAATTCCCCGTGTTCTGGGAACGTAGGGTTATTAAAAGGTTTTAATTTTGCCTTGACCAGGTAGTCCTGTAGATTTTTATTTTTCCTGTAGGCAGCAATAAGTTTATGGCCTTGGAGCAACTGAGAATCCTCAATACCTTGATGGAAATTCGTCTTGATAGTTCTAATAAGATTTACAGCAGATAGAGAATAATTAGTAATAATAGGAAGGATAGAGAGAGTATTGACAGGCTTGGTCTGTTTAAATGTTTTTAGGCACTTCCTTAGGAAGGAGCGCGAGTACCCCCTAGTGGTTAAACTCGCAAACAACACTTTGGTAGCCATTAAGAAATCCTGGCCCCTGCTACAGACCCGGTGGAACCGCAGGAGCTGCGACTTCACAATACCAGCGTAGGTATGTCTGGGGTGATAGCTTGTCTTATAAAGTAGGGAGTGGGAGTCTGTTTTTTTAAAAAAGATTTTTATGTCCAATTTCGTCGTCTGTGGGAAGGATGGTCCTTTGTACGTCGTCGTGTCTAAGAAGTCTACCGAATTCGCGTCAATTATGGCCTTTAATTTGATTGAATAATTATGATTATTGAGTACGTTCAAAAAGTCATCGAAATCCTCTCTCTCATGTTGCCAGACGCCCCAAATGTCGTCTAAATAGCGGAAATAATACAGGGGCTTTTTTGGACAGGCTTGAAGGGCCGAATTTTCCCATTCTGCCATGAAAATATTGGCGTATGCTGGGGCGAATTTTTTGCCCATCGCTGTGCCTTTAATTTGTAGGAAAAAATTGCCGTTGAATTCGAAATCGTTGCGGGTCAAATTAATTTCCAATAATTGTAGGAGTTCTTTTTCAGGTCTTTTGGGGTCCGGATATTTATTAAAAATGTTTTTTACCGTTTGGATTCCCTCTCGAATATCAATATTAGTATATAGGCTATCAATGTCGGCTGTGAATAAGAAAGAATTAAAAGGGACAGAAAGTTGTTTTATTTTGTCTACAAAGTCATAGGTATCTTTAATGTAGCTCTGGTGCTTCATGGAGAGAGGATTAAGATAAAAGTCAAGAAATTCTGCTGTATAATAAGTCTCACTGTTACAGTCGGATACAATCGGTCTACCAGGAGGAATTTCAAAAGGTCTGCTCCATTTTGCAGGCTCCTTATGGATTTTAGGCAGCATATAGAAACGCCTGGGTCTCGGTTCCTGTAAGCCAAGAAGGTAAGTTTTTTGTTTGGCATTAATAAATTTTTTAATATATAAATTTTGTACAATTTTTTCAACCATGGGGATAGTTTCTAAATAGATGGGTTTGTCCAATGGGGTGTAATAATTGGTGTCTAAAAGCTGCCTGTTTCCCTCCCAAATGTACTGGTCCCTGTCCATTAGCACAACTGCACTGCCCTTGTCAGCCGGTTTAATGACGATAAATTTGTTATTTTGTAAGGATTTTAGGGCCCCAATCTCGGCTTTAGTTAAATTAGGCTTAGGTCTGCTGATTTTAAATTTGGTATCAAAGTGCTGTGTATCATTCTGGATAATATTATTAATTTGGGCAGGCAGTTGTGCCATTGGAGGGGACCAAGTGGACTTGGGGGTAAAAGGTGGGGGGTCAGAGTCACCCTTCCCATCAAAAAAGGCTGCAATTTTTAGCTTCCTGTGATACTGCTGTAGGTCAAATCTTGTGCTGTAAGTTAAATTCTTATTGCTGCCTTTAGTTGGAATAAATGTTAAACCCTTGTTTAGAAGAGAGATTTGGGAAGATGATAGTGTGAGAGATTTACTCAAATTAATAACAGTTTTGTCCCCCTCCTGAGAACACAGGTTCACGGGGGCCACTAGTTTAATTGCTGGCTCCAATGGTGCAGCAGCCGAGCAGCTGTGGCGTGTGTCCAGTGGACTCCATCCCTCTCTGTAGAGAACTGGCTCCTAGGGAGCTCCGGGATGGACTGGTAATTGTTCTTGATATATTTGTTCAGTGCATGCAAACGCAATTGTTCCTGCTGGGGGAGACCCCTGGAAAAGTTAATCAGAGGCACCCAAATTTCTGCCCGTGGAAAAGTGTTTTTGGTTTCCCTCATGAGTCTTTGTAGATCCTTAATAGAGGTTTGGGCCGTTTGGGATCTATTATTAAGGCCAAGTGATAGGAGAACTTTCTCAACTTTATTGTTTTTCTCCAATTTGGCCAGGACACCCTGCATATGCCTGAAAGCGGCTCCTGGAAAGCTGTCGACCTGCAGGTCAGATCCGCTGAAAGGTGGGAGTCTAGCAGTATTGGAGTCACCCAGAATTAACCACTTTTCTCTCACTGCCAGGCTCCAATTTTTTATTTTGTAGGTGGTGTTAATGTGCCTGGTAGGCCTGCGTGTGGGTGTGGGGCCAGGTGAGTTGTGGGTGTGTGTCTCATCCCCGCTGTGTTTCTGAAAATCAATTGGTGGTTGAAAAATGTTTTTTCGCAGGGAGGACGTGATGGTACCTGGTGTGCTGGCGTTTACCTGGGCGTTCAAGCAGGGGCTGTCAGCTCCCTGCACGGACAGGGCACAGGGGGAGTCCCGGCTGGAGGTCAAGGATGCTGGAGATGGCAGCGATGAGGTTGGTGTTTCCAGGGGCCCGGGTCCAGGTGGAGATGTTGGAAGTGGACTAGAGGTAAGTAGGTGGGGGTGGGGGTGAGGGCCCATCTCGGGTGTTTGTTGCTCCTCGTGTAGAGTGGCGGTGAGTGGTGCAGGGGACGTGGGTTTCAGCATCGCTGGTCCGATGGGGATGATGCTGCGACGTGGTCTCTGCTCTCTAGGTGCTGTGGCCTGGATCCCGGAGGTTGTAGGCGGCGTGGGGGGCACCTGGTCCGGATCGTCTGGCTGCGGGGAGGCAGACCAGTCTCCTCTCTGGTCCTGCTTGAAGTCCATCATCTGCGTCGTCTGTGTCTCCATCGTGCGGACGGCTCTCGCAGGAGGAGTGGAGTAGCGGAGGAGAGGAGGAGGAGGAGGAGGAGAAGGAGGAGGAGGCAGCAGAAAGGGAGGCGTGGAGGCCTGTAAGAGGGAGGAGGCCGGTCTCTGGTGTACCTGGGCTGTAACGGTGCGTTGCTCCCTCCGAGGCACAGGTGGAGCCGGAGGCGTTGATGGAGCGGCCTCGGTTAGTGGTATGGTTTCTCTTACGACCGGTGCAGCAGGAGGAGGTGGGACCGGAGGCCTCAGGTCAGCCTGTCTGGCGATCAGGAGGGCCTCTGCCTGCTGGACCGTCTCAGGGAGGAGGCGTCTCCCCAGGTTGCGTCTGGCCCAGTTTGCTGCGACCTGGAAGGGCTCTGTCCAGTCTGGGTCACGTAAGGTCAGTAAGTTGTCACACTCCTGTTCTATGGTCTCTGTGTGGTGGTCCTTGAGAATGATCAGAGTGGTCACAGCCCAGTTTTTGGCGTTGCCAGTTATTAAGTCTGTAGTCCTCTCCGTCGGTGATGCTGGTTTTATTAATGTGGTCAGAGTCTGAGTCATCTTCTCTATAGTAACCGGGGGTCTGTCACCAGAGACGTTTTGGAGGTGGTGCATGGCCTTGATTAGTCTGTGGATAATACGCACCTTGGTAGTAAAGTCCGGGTCAGTCGAGTCTGTAGTCGGTGGTCCATCCTGGACCGTGGCCGTGGTGCGGGGTCCGTCCCGTGGAGCGGTCATCCGGCGGTGGTCCGTTGTGGAGGAGGAGCGCCACCACTGCCCCCTGGTGGCCTCTCTGGTGTCAGGGCGTCGACTGTACTGTAGGCGACCGTTATAATAGGAGCGGCTGTCATACTGTAAGCGCTGTGTGTTGTTAAAGCGCCGGCTCGATGTCGGGGGCCGATTGTTACGGTACGGGTCTGGGAGTCTGTACTGTTGCCCCCGGCCGCCATCTTGTCTAAGGCGGGGGAGGGGGGAGATCGCGTCTCGTCGTGGTGATCTACGGGTAACTTGTGCGTAAGAACGCTTATATGTATTATTATGGGGGATACGGTTGGACGGGATGCCATGTCTGGTGGGTGACGGGGAGCTGTCGTACCTGGCGCGCCTTCGTCGGTTGCCGTACCAGACCGTGGTCCAGTCCGTGTCCCTCCGGTTGTAAGACATCCCGGGGGGGTCGTCTCGTTGTCGGGATGGAAAAACAATGAAAAAACGACCCTTCCAGGTTCGGAATTCCAGCAGATGTCTTTATTATTGACAAAGTACAAAAAGTACAAAGAAGCGCAACGTTTCGGTCCGAAATGGACCTTCTTCAGGCGCAGAACTTTAATTTTTAAATGTGGAGTAAGGGCAATGGCGTTCGTCTTCATTAGCGGTCAAGTGCAAAAGGGAGGAGGGGCGGAGCGGGAGGCCGGATCTGCTCCGCGAGAGGTCAGAGATCGCGTCTCGCGTCAGGTCACCCTTGGCAGGCCGTCCGCTGGGCGGACTTTTAGGATCAATCAATTTCAATAAATTATGAATTTATATTAATTAAATAACTATTATTTTTTATCGTGTGGCTCAGTTTTGTAGTGTTTTTAACTTTTAATCATGAATTGAATTAATTAATTATATTTATCGATCGTGTTTTAGGTGTTGTACCGACGCCCCCTATGGGTCCAGTCAGTGATCTGCATTATTTAAATTATTTATTCCTTTTTAACACCGAAGAGTAACTATTATTAATTATTTATTAAATCATGTATTTTTAAGCCATAAATTATTCTTGTAATTGTTTTTTATGAAATATAATAATTGTTATTTAAGGTAAGTCTGTATTAGCTTATCCAATTGGTCTCTTATTTTTTCTTTCTTTGTTTAGATCCAATTGCAGGGCATTGTCGGTCACTCAAGTCCACACTTCAACTCCTGATTCCGCCAATTGAGGTGGTTAGGAAAATTTTGTTCCTCCCTCGACTCCGCTTGCCATTACCCGAAACAGTACAGACATTTGTAAGAACTTATAACATCAGTATAACACTCAATCAATGTAACATCCTCATCCTAACAGGAACCAATTAACCTTCTCGTGTTCTTCTTTTCAGGTTTCATCATCCTAATCCAAACTGTGCTGGGATGTCCAGCTGAATCCAAAGCATCCATCATCCGAATACAACAATCAAACAGGTGGGTCACAGGTAAGGTATCCCAAACAGGTAAGTATTGTATCTTATTGTGTAACACATTCTACTCATGGTAAAATCATAACCACTGTGTGCTGGGTTGTCCAGCTGAATCTTAGGCGTCCATCGTGGAAGGACCAGAATCTGACAGGTAAGTAAACCGGTAAGATGTCCCAAACAGGTAAGTATTATCTCCTATTATGCATTGTTTTCTGTTTCATGTCAAAACCATCACATTGAGTGTCCATTAAGGACTGAAAGAGCGTGTATTTCATAAATTTATGTCATTTAACTTTCCAGAGATTCTCCTTGGCCTTCACAAACCTCCTGAGAGTGGGAAAGGAAAAGAGAAAAAAAAGGGGGGGGGGGGGGGGAAGAGAAGGGAGAGTGACCAGAGGTGTGAGGGAGAGGCACGGGCTGGGTTAGGCTGAAGGGGTTTTGGAGCATCGTCCTCGAAGAGGACGATGCTCAAAGGCACAGTCCTTCATCCCTCGTCCAGTCTGGGGGGGTAGAGTTAAAAGAAGGGGATAGAGGGAGGTCAGGAGGTCACGTGGCAGGTTCATGGGCCTTATTATTAGTGCCAGGGGTCCAAATTGGTTGAGTTTAGGGCCGGGGGGTCGAATTGGTTAGGGTTAGAGCCTAGAAGTCCAAATTGGTTAAGGTTAGGGCCGGGAGATCGAAATGGTTATGTTTAGGGTCAAGAGGTCAGGGTTGGAGATTAAAGGGGGGCATCTCAGAATTAGAGTTATGGCCGGGGGTGAAGTTGGTTAGGGTTAGGGCCGGGGAGTCGAATTGGTTGAGTTTAGGGCCGGGTGTCCAAATTGGTTAAGTTTAGGGCCAAGATGTCAGGGTCAGGTGTTATAGGAGCCAATCAGGATTGAGAATAGGGCCCAGGGGTTGTGTTTTAGGGTTAGGGCCTGGAGTGGGATCAGCTCAGGGCCGGGTGGCGAGAAGATCTGGCCATGATTGGGGCCCCTCTGGAGGACCATGATCAGGCGATGGAGAAGTACCGGTCAAAAGGTCAAGGTCAAAATTAATATCACGGGGTACAGGTAACACCATCTGTTGACACACACAAAAAGGAAGAGAAGAGGTTCATATTAACAATTGTTTCTTTTTCTTTTTTGTGGATTATTTTTCATTCAGGCCCCGTGGTTGGAGCGTGTCCAGGAGGCCGATCCAGGTCCTCTCGGCCCTCCTGCGTTGTGGTGTGGACCAGCGGGGGTTGCCCTCCAGGACAGTGGCCCTCAAGGCTGTCCATCCATGATCTACAAAATGTTTAATTATTGGAACGTGTGTGTTGTGTCCCTTACAAATATTATGTTTGTGTTGATAAAATCGAACCCGAATTGTGTTACCTGTCTCACCCACATACTGTACACCACAGGTGGTACAAAAAATTAGGTACACACAGTTTTTTGTGTCCAGGGTGGTGCCCACTTGGGTCCTAAAGACATTGTTATTGTGTTTGTTTCGCACCCAAGGGAGGTGCTGAAAAAATTCCCCGTGTTCTGGGAACGTAGGGTTATTAAAAGGTTTTAATTTTGCCTTGACCAGGTAGTCCTGTAGATTTTTATTTTTCCTGTAGGCAGCAATAAGTTTATGGCCTTGGAGCAACTGAGAATCCTCAATACCTTGATGGAAATTCGTCTTGATAGTTCTAATAAGATTTACAGCAGATAGAGAATAATTAGTAATAATAGGAAGGATAGAGAGAGTATTGACAGGCTTGGTCTGTTTAAATGTTTTTAGGCACTTCCTTAGGAAGGAGCGCGAGTACCCCCTAGTGGTTAAACTCGCAAACAACACTTTGGTAGCCATTAAGAAATCCTGGCCCCTGCTACAGACCCGGTGGAACCGCAGGAGCTGCGACTTCACAATACCAGCGTAGGTATGTCTGGGGTGATAGCTTGTCTTATAAAGTAGGGAGTGGGAGTCTGTTTTTTTAAAAAAGATTTTTATGTCCAATTTCGTCGTCTGTGGGAAGGATGGTCCTTTGTACGTCGTCGTGTCTAAGAAGTCTACCGAATTCGCGTCAATTATGGCCTTTAATTTGATTGAATAATTATGATTATTGAGTACGTTCAAAAAGTCATCGAAATCCTCTCTCTCATGTTGCCAGACGCCCCAAATGTCGTCTAAATAGCGGAAATAATACAGGGGCTTTTTTGGACAGGCTTGAAGGGCCGAATTTTCCCATTCTGCCATGAAAATATTGGCGTATGCTGGGGCGAATTTTTTGCCCATCGCTGTGCCTTTAATTTGTAGGAAAAAATTGCCGTTGAATTCGAAATCGTTGCGGGTCAAATTAATTTCCAATAATTGTAGGAGTTCTTTTTCAGGTCTTTTGGGGTCCGGATATTTATTAAAAATGTTTTTTACCGTTTGGATTCCCTCTCGAATATCAATATTAGTATATAGGCTATCAATGTCGGCTGTGAATAAGAAAGAATTAAAAGGGACAGAAAGTTGTTTTATTTTGTCTACAAAGTCATAGGTATCTTTAATGTAGCTCTGGTGCTTCATGGAGAGAGGATTAAGATAAAAGTCAAGAAATTCTGCTGTATAATAAGTCTCACTGTTACAGTCGGATACAATCGGTCTACCAGGAGGAATTTCAAAAGGTCTGCTCCATTTTGCAGGCTCCTTATGGATTTTAGGCAGCATATAGAAACGCCTGGGTCTCGGTTCCTGTAAGCCAAGAAGGTAAGTTTTTTGTTTGGCATTAATAAATTTTTTAATATATAAATTTTGTACAATTTTTTCAACCATGGGGATAGTTTCTAAATAGATGGGTTTGTCCAATGGGGTGTAATAATTGGTGTCTAAAAGCTGCCTGTTTCCCTCCCAAATGTACTGGTCCCTGTCCATTAGCACAACTGCACTGCCCTTGTCAGCCGGTTTAATGACGATAAATTTGTTATTTTGTAAGGATTTTAGGGCCCCAATCTCGGCTTTAGTTAAATTAGGCTTAGGTCTGCTGATTTTAAATTTGGTATCAAAGTGCTGTGTATCATTCTGGATAATATTATTAATTTGGGCAGGCAGTTGTGCCATTGGAGGGGACCAAGTGGACTTGGGGGTAAAAGGTGGGGGGTCAGAGTCACCCTTCCCATCAAAAAAGGCTGCAATTTTTAGCTTCCTGTGATACTGCTGTAGGTCAAATCTTGTGCTGTAAGTTAAATTCTTATTGCTGCCTTTAGTTGGAATAAATGTTAAACCCTTGTTTAGAAGAGAGATTTGGGAAGATGATAGTGTGAGAGATTTACTCAAATTAATAACAGTTTTGTCCCCCTCCTGAGAACACAGGTTCACGGGGGCCACTAGTTTAATTGCTGGCTCCAATGGTGCAGCAGCCGAGCAGCTGTGGCGTGTGTCCAGTGGACTCCATCCCTCTCTGTAGAGAACTGGCTCCTAGGGAGCTCCGGGATGGACTGGTAATTGTTCTTGATATATTTGTTCAGTGCATGCAAACGCAATTGTTCCTGCTGGGGGAGACCCCTGGAAAAGTTAATCAGAGGCACCCAAATTTCTGCCCGTGGAAAAGTGTTTTTGGTTTCCCTCATGAGTCTTTGTAGATCCTTAATAGAGGTTTGGGCCGTTTGGGATCTATTATTAAGGCCAAGTGATAGGAGAACTTTCTCAACTTTATTGTTTTTCTCCAATTTGGCCAGGACACCCTGCATATGCCTGAAAGCGGCTCCTGGAAAGCTGTCGACCTGCAGGTCAGATCCGCTGAAAGGTGGGAGTCTAGCAGTATTGGAGTCACCCAGAATTAACCACTTTTCTCTCACTGCCAGGCTCCAATTTTTTATTTTGTAGGTGGTGTTAATGTGCCTGGTAGGCCTGCGTGTGGGTGTGGGGCCAGGTGAGTTGTGGGTGTGTGTCTCATCCCCGCTGTGTTTCTGAAAATCAATTGGTGGTTGAAAAATGTTTTTTCGCAGGGAGGACGTGATGGTACCTGGTGTGCTGGCGTTTACCTGGGCGTTCAAGCAGGGGCTGTCAGCTCCCTGCACGGACAGGGCACAGGGGGAGTCCCGGCTGGAGGTCAAGGATGCTGGAGATGGCAGCGATGAGGTTGGTGTTTCCAGGGGCCCGGGTCCAGGTGGAGATGTTGGAAGTGGACTAGAGGTAAGTAGGTGGGGGTGGGGGTGAGGGCCCATCTCGGGTGTTTGTTGCTCCTCGTGTAGAGTGGCGGTGAGTGGTGCAGGGGACGTGGGTTTCAGCATCGCTGGTCCGATGGGGATGATGCTGCGACGTGGTCTCTGCTCTCTAGGTGCTGTGGCCTGGATCCCGGAGGTTGTAGGCGGCGTGGGGGGCACCTGGTCCGGATCGTCTGGCTGCGGGGAGGCAGACCAGTCTCCTCTCTGGTCCTGCTTGAAGTCCATCATCTGCGTCGTCTGTGTCTCCATCGTGCGGACGGCTCTCGCAGGAGGAGTGGAGTAGCGGAGGAGAGGAGGAGGAGGAGGAGGAGAAGGAGGAGGAGGCAGCAGAAAGGGAGGCGTGGAGGCCTGTAAGAGGGAGGAGGCCGGTCTCTGGTGTACCTGGGCTGTAACGGTGCGTTGCTCCCTCCGAGGCACAGGTGGAGCCGGAGGCGTTGATGGAGCGGCCTCGGTTAGTGGTATGGTTTCTCTTACGACCGGTGCAGCAGGAGGAGGTGGGACCGGAGGCCTCAGGTCAGCCTGTCTGGCGATCAGGAGGGCCTCTGCCTGCTGGACCGTCTCAGGGAGGAGGCGTCTCCCCAGGTTGCGTCTGGCCCAGTTTGCTGCGACCTGGAAGGGCTCTGTCCAGTCTGGGTCACGTAAGGTCAGTAAGTTGTCACACTCCTGTTCTATGGTCTCTGTGTGGTGGTCCTTGAGAATGATCAGAGTGGTCACAGCCCAGTTTTTGGCGTTGCCAGTTATTAAGTCTGTAGTCCTCTCCGTCGGTGATGCTGGTTTTATTAATGTGGTCAGAGTCTGAGTCATCTTCTCTATAGTAACCGGGGGTCTGTCACCAGAGACGTTTTGGAGGTGGTGCATGGCCTTGATTAGTCTGTGGATAATACGCACCTTGGTAGTAAAGTCCGGGTCAGTCGAGTCTGTAGTCGGTGGTCCATCCTGGACCGTGGCCGTGGTGCGGGGTCCGTCCCGTGGAGCGGTCATCCGGCGGTGGTCCGTTGTGGAGGAGGAGCGCCACCACTGCCCCCTGGTGGCCTCTCTGGTGTCAGGGCGTCGACTGTACTGTAGGCGACCGTTATAATAGGAGCGGCTGTCATACTGTAAGCGCTGTGTGTTGTTAAAGCGCCGGCTCGATGTCGGGGGCCGATTGTTACGGTACGGGTCTGGGAGTCTGTACTGTTGCCCCCGGCCGCCATCTTGTCTAAGGCGGGGGAGGGGGGAGATCGCGTCTCGTCGTGGTGATCTACGGGTAACTTGTGCGTAAGAACGCTTATATGTATTATTATGGGGGATACGGTTGGACGGGATGCCATGTCTGGTGGGTGACGGGGAGCTGTCGTACCTGGCGCGCCTTCGTCGGTTGCCGTACCAGACCGTGGTCCAGTCCGTGTCCCTCCGGTTGTAAGACATCCCGGGGGGGTCGTCTCGTTGTCGGGATGGAAAAACAATGAAAAAACGACCCTTCCAGGTTCGGAATTCCAGCAGATGTCTTTATTATTGACAAAGTACAAAAAGTACAAAGAAGCGCAACGTTTCGGTCCGAAATGGACCTTCTTCAGGCGCAGAACTTTAATTTTTAAATGTGGAGTAAGGGCAATGGCGTTCGTCTTCATTAGCGGTCAAGTGCAAAAGGGAGGAGGGGCGGAGCGGGAGGCCGGATCTGCTCCGCGAGAGGTCAGAGATCGCGTCTCGCGTCAGGTCACCCTTGGCAGGCCGTCCGCTGGGCGGACTTTTAGGATCAATCAATTTCAATAAATTATGAATTTATATTAATTAAATAACTATTATTTTTTATCGTGTGGCTCAGTTTTGTAGTGTTTTTAACTTTTAATCATGAATTGAATTAATTAATTATATTTATCGATCGTGTTTTAGGTGTTGTACCGACGCCCCCTATGGGTCCAGTCAGTGATCTGCATTATTTAAATTATTTATTCCTTTTTAACACCGAAGAGTAACTATTATTAATTATTTATTAAATCATGTATTTTTAAGCCATAAATTATTCTTGTAATTGTTTTTTATGAAATATAATAATTGTTATTTAAGGTAAGTCTGTATTAGCTTATCCAATTGGTCTCTTATTTTTTCTTTCTTTGTTTAGATCCAATTGCAGGGCATTGTCGGTCACTCAAGTCCACACTTCAACTCCTGATTCCGCCAATTGAGGTGGTTAGGAAAATTTTGTTCCTCCCTCGACTCCGCTTGCCATTACCCGAAACAGTACAGACATTTGTAAGAACTTATAACATCAGTATAACACTCAATCAATGTAACATCCTCATCCTAACAGGAACCAATTAACCTTCTCGTGTTCTTCTTTTCAGGTTTCATCATCCTAATCCAAACTGTGCTGGGATGTCCAGCTGAATCCAAAGCATCCATCATCCGAATACAACAATCAAACAGGTGGGTCACAGGTAAGGTATCCCAAACAGGTAAGTATTGTATCTTATTGTGTAACACATTCTACTCATGGTAAAATCATAACCACTGTGTGCTGGGTTGTCCAGCTGAATCTTAGGCGTCCATCGTGGAAGGACCAGAATCTGACAGGTAAGTAAACCGGTAAGATGTCCCAAACAGGTAAGTATTATCTCCTATTATGCATTGTTTTCTGTTTCATGTCAAAACCATCACATTGAGTGTCCATTAAGGACTGAAAGAGCGTGTATTTCATAAATTTATGTCATTTAACTTTCCAGAGATTCTCCTTGGCCTTCACAAACCTCCTGAGAGTGGGAAAGGAAAAGAGAAAAAAAAGGGGGGGGGGGGGGGGGGGGGGGAAGAGAAGGGAGAGTGACCAGAGGTGTGAGGGAGAGGCACGGGCTGGGTTAGGCTGAAGGGGTTTTGGAGCATCGTCCTCGAAGAGGACGATGCTCAAAGGCACAGTCCTTCATCCCTCGTCCAGTCTGGGGGGGTAGAGTTAAAAGAAGGGGATAGAGGGAGGTCAGGAGGTCACGTGGCAGGTTCATGGGCCTTATTATTAGTGCCAGGGGTCCAAATTGGTTGAGTTTAGGGCCGGGGGGTCGAATTGGTTAGGGTTAGAGCCTAGAAGTCCAAATTGGTTAAGGTTAGGGCCGGGAGATCGAAATGGTTATGTTTAGGGTCAAGAGGTCAGGGTTGGAGATTAAAGGGGGGCATCTCAGAATTAGAGTTATGGCCGGGGGTGAAGTTGGTTAGGGTTAGGGCCGGGGAGTCGAATTGGTTGAGTTTAGGGCCGGGTGTCCAAATTGGTTAAGTTTAGGGCCAAGATGTCAGGGTCAGGTGTTATAGGAGCCAATCAGGATTGAGAATAGGGCCCAGGGGTTGTGTTTTAGGGTTAGGGCCTGGAGTGGGATCAGCTCAGGGCCGGGTGGCGAGAAGATCTGGCCATGATTGGGGCCCCTCTGGAGGACCATGATCAGGCGATGGAGAAGTACCGGTCAAAAGGGTTAGGGTTAGGGTTAGGGTTAGTGGTTAGGGTTAGGGTTAGGGGGTTAGGGGGTTAGGGTTAGGTTAGGGTTAGGGTTAGGGTTAGGGTTAGAGGGTTAGGGTTAGGGTTAGAGGGTTAGGGTTAGGGTTAGGGTTAGGGGGTTAGGGTTAGGGTTAGGGTTAGGGTGGTTAGGGTTAGGGTTAGGGGTTAGGGGTTAGGGGTTAGGGTTAGGGTTAGGTGAAGGGGAAATGTCCCTGCCCCTAAGGGCTGGGTGGTGCACGGTCCATCCTCTGATGGAGACTACCTGGCCCTGCTTTCACTCTGTCTTCTTTCTTCTCTTTCCGTTAATTATTTTCGCCTTCTCTGCGCAACGTTTCGCCGTCTCTTTGGCTTCTTCAGGCTGAGGCTCTGTTTCTTTGTACTGGACTTTATCTTTGACATTTCTGTTTCTTTATCTTTGTCCTCTTCTTTGTCCTCTAGTACTGTTCCCCCCAATTTAGTTTATGGCACCCCCTGTCCTTTTGCTTGTCTTTGTTCTTTCTTTCCTTCTGCATCCCTGCCTTTTGTTCTTTCCGAGGGTTGGGGGTGGGGATTAGGGGTAGGGGAAGTGGTTAGGGTAAGGGGAAAGGGTCATGGGCCAAGCTAGCTCCAACTACCAGGAGGCACTGGCGGGTTAGGTGAAGGGGAAATGTCCCTGCCCCTAAGGGCTGGGTGGTGCACGGTCCATCCTCTGATGGAGACTACCTGGCCCTGCTTTCACTCTGTCTTCTTTCTTCTCTTTCCGTTAATTATTTTCGCCTTCTCTGCGCAACGTTTCGCCGTCTCTTTGGCTTCTTCAGGCTGAGGCTCTGTTTCTTTGTACTGGACTTTATCTTTGACATTTCTGTTTCTTTATCTTTGTCCTCTTCTTTGTCCTCTAGTACTGTTCCCCCCAATTTAGTTTATGGCACCCCCTGTCCTTTTGCTTGTCTTTGTTCTTTCTTTCCTTCTGCATCCCTGCCTTTTGTTCTTTCCGAGGGTTGGGGGTGGGGATTAGGGGTAGGGGAAGTGGTTAGGGTAAGGGGAAAGGGTCATGGGCCAAGCTAGCTCCAACTACCAGGAGGCACTGGCGGGTTAGGTGAAGGGGAAATGTCCCTGCCCCTAAGGGCTGGGTGGTGCACGGTCCATCCTCTGATGGAGACTACCTGGCCCTGCTTTCACTCTGTCTTCTTTCTTCTCTTTCCGTTAATTATTTTCGCCTTCTCTGCGCAACGTTTCGCCGTCTCTTTGGCTTCTTCAGGCTGAGGCTCTGTTTCTTTGTACTGGACTTTATCTTTGACATTTCTGTTTCTTTATCTTTGTCCTCTTCTTTGTCCTCTAGTACTGTTCCCCCCAATTTAGTTTATGGCACCCCCTGTCCTTTTGCTTGTCTTTGTTCTTTCTTTCCTTCTGCATCCCTGCCTTTTGTTCTTTCCGAGGGTTGGGGGTGGGGATTAGGGGTAGGGGAAGTGGTTAGGGTAAGGGGAAAGGGTCATGGGCCAAGCTAGCTCCAACTACCAGGAGGCACTGGCGGGTTAGGTGAAGGGGAAATGTCCCTGCCCCTAAGGGCTGGGTGGTGCACGGTCCATCCTCTGATGGAGACTACCTGGCCCTGCTTTCACTCTGTCTTCTTTCTTCTCTTTCCGTTAATTATTTTCGCCTTCTCTGCGCAACGTTTCGCCGTCTCTTTGGCTTCTTCAGGCTGAGGCTCTGTTTCTTTGTACTGGACTTTATCTTTGACATTTCTGTTTCTTTATCTTTGTCCTCTTCTTTGTCCTCTAGTACTGTTCCCCCCAATTTAGTTTATGGCACCCCCTGTCCTTTTGCTTGTCTTTGTTCTTTCTTTCCTTCTGCATCCCTGCCTTTTGTTCTTTCCGAGGGTTGGGGGTGGGGATTAGGGGTAGGGGAAGTGGTTAGGGTAAGGGGAAAGGGTCATGGGCCAAGCTAGCTCCAACTACCAGGAGGCACTGGCGGGTTAGGTGAAGGGGAAATGTCCCTGCCCCTAAGGGCTGGGTGGTGCACGGTCCATCCTCTGATGGAGACTACCTGGCCCTGCTTTCACTCTGTCTTCTTTCTTCTCTTTCCGTTAATTATTTTCGCCTTCTCTGCGCAACGTTTCGCCGTCTCTTTGGCTTCTTCAGGCTGAGGCTCTGTTTCTTTGTACTGGACTTTATCTTTGACATTTCTGTTTCTTTATCTTTGTCCTCTTCTTTGTCCTCTAGTACTGTTCCCCCCAATTTAGTTTATGGCACCCCCTGTCCTTTTGCTTGTCTTTGTTCTTTCTTTCCTTCTGCATCCCTGCCTTTTGTTCTTTCCGAGGGTTGGGGGTGGGGATTAGGGGTAGGGGAAGTGGTTAGGGTAAGGGGAAAGGGTCATGGGCCAAGCTAGCTCCAACTACCAGGAGGCACTGGCGGGTTAGGTGAAGGGGAAATGTCCCTGCCCCTAAGGGCTGGGTGGTGCACGGTCCATCCTCTGATGGAGACTACCTGGCCCTGCTTTCACTCTGTCTTCTTTCTTCTCTTTCCGTTAATTATTTTCGCCTTCTCTGCGCAACGTTTCGCCGTCTCTTTGGCTTCTTCAGGCTGAGGCTCTGTTTCTTTGTACTGGACTTTATCTTTGACATTTCTGTTTCTTTATCTTTGTCCTCTTCTTTGTCCTCTAGTACTGTTCCCCCCAATTTAGTTTATGGCACCCCCTGTCCTTTTGCTTGTCTTTGTTCTTTCTTTCCTTCTGCATCCCTGCCTTTTGTTCTTTCCGAGGGTTGGGGGTGGGGATTAGGGGTAGGGGAAGTGGTTAGGGTAAGGGGAAAGGGTCATGGGCCAAGCTAGCTCCAACTACCAGGAGGCACTGGCGGGTTAGGTGAAGGGGAAATGTCCCTGCCCCTAAGGGCTGGGTGGTGCACGGTCCATCCTCTGATGGAGACTACCTGGCCCTGCTTTCACTCTGTCTTCTTTCTTCTCTTTCCGTTAATTATTTTCGCCTTCTCTGCGCAACGTTTCGCCGTCTCTTTGGCTTCTTCAGGCTGAGGCTCTGTTTCTTTGTACTGGACTTTATCTTTGACATTTCTGTTTCTTTATCTTTGTCCTCTTCTTTGTCCTCTAGTACTGTTCCCCCCAATTTAGTTTATGGCACCCCCTGTCCTTTTGCTTGTCTTTGTTCTTTCTTTCCTTCTGCATCCCTGCCTTTTGTTCTTTCCGAGGGTTGGGGGTGGGGATTAGGGGTAGGGGAAGTGGTTAGGGTAAGGGGAAAGGGTCATGGGCCAAGCTAGCTCCAACTACCAGGAGGCACTGGCGGGTTAGGTGAAGGGGAAATGTCCCTGCCCCTAAGGGCTGGGTGGTGCACGGTCCATCCTCTGATGGAGACTACCTGGCCCTGCTTTCACTCTGTCTTCTTTCTTCTCTTTCCGTTAATTATTTTCGCCTTCTCTGCGCAACGTTTCGCCGTCTCTTTGGCTTCTTCAGGCTGAGGCTCTGTTTCTTTGTACTGGACTTTATCTTTGACATTTCTGTTTCTTTATCTTTGTCCTCTTCTTTGTCCTCTAGTACTGTTCCCCCCAATTTAGTTTATGGCACCCCCTGTCCTTTTGCTTGTCTTTGTTCTTTCTTTCCTTCTGCATCCCTGCCTTTTGTTCTTTCCGAGGGTTGGGGGTGGGGATTAGGGGTAGGGGAAGTGGTTAGGGTAAGGGGAAAGGGTCATGGGCCAAGCTAGCTCCAACTACCAGGAGGCACTGGCGGGTTAGGTGAAGGGGAAATGTCCCTGCCCCTAAGGGCTGGGTGGTGCACGGTCCATCCTCTGATGGAGACTACCTGGCCCTGCTTTCACTCTGTCTTCTTTCTTCTCTTTCCGTTAATTATTTTCGCCTTCTCTGCGCAACGTTTCGCCGTCTCTTTGGCTTCTTCAGGCTGAGGCTCTGTTTCTTTGTACTGGACTTTATCTTTGACATTTCTGTTTCTTTATCTTTGTCCTCTTCTTTGTCCTCTAGTACTGTTCCCCCCAATTTAGTTTATGGCACCCCCTGTCCTTTTGCTTGTCTTTGTTCTTTCTTTCCTTCTGCATCCCTGCCTTTTGTTCTTTCCGAGGGTTGGGGGTGGGGATTAGGGGTAGGGGAAGTGGTTAGGGTAAGGGGAAAGGGTCATGGGCCAAGCTAGCTCCAACTACCAGGAGGCACTGGCGGGTTAGGTGAAGGGGAAATGTCCCTGCCCCTAAGGGCTGGGTGGTGCACGGTCCATCCTCTGATGGAGACTACCTGGCCCTGCTTTCACTCTGTCTTCTTTCTTCTCTTTCCGTTAATTATTTTCGCCTTCTCTGCGCAACGTTTCGCCGTCTCTTTGGCTTCTTCAGGCTGAGGCTCTGTTTCTTTGTACTGGACTTTATCTTTGACATTTCTGTTTCTTTATCTTTGTCCTCTTCTTTGTCCTCTAGTACTGTTCCCCCCAATTTAGTTTATGGCACCCCCTGTCCTTTTGCTTGTCTTTGTTCTTTCTTTCCTTCTGCATCCCTGCCTTTTGTTCTTTCCGAGGGTTGGGGGTGGGGATTAGGGGTAGGGGAAGTGGTTAGGGTAAGGGGAAAGGGTCATGGGCCAAGCTAGCTCCAACTACCAGGAGGCACTGGCGGGTTAGGTGAAGGGGAAATGTCCCTGCCCCTAAGGGCTGGGTGGTGCACGGTCCATCCTCTGATGGAGACTACCTGGCCCTGCTTTCACTCTGTCTTCTTTCTTCTCTTTCCGTTAATTATTTTCGCCTTCTCTGCGCAACGTTTCGCCGTCTCTTTGGCTTCTTCAGGCTGAGGCTCTGTTTCTTTGTACTGGACTTTATCTTTGACATTTCTGTTTCTTTATCTTTGTCCTCTTCTTTGTCCTCTAGTACTGTTCCCCCCAATTTAGTTTATGGCACCCCCTGTCCTTTTGCTTGTCTTTGTTCTTTCTTTCCTTCTGCATCCCTGCCTTTTGTTCTTTCCGAGGGTTGGGGGTGGGGATTAGGGGTAGGGGAAGTGGTTAGGGTAAGGGGAAAGGGTCATGGGCCAAGCTAGCTCCAACTACCAGGAGGCACTGGCGGGTTAGGTGAAGGGGAAATGTCCCTGCCCCTAAGGGCTGGGTGGTGCACGGTCCATCCTCTGATGGAGACTACCTGGCCCTGCTTTCACTCTGTCTTCTTTCTTCTCTTTCCGTTAATTATTTTCGCCTTCTCTGCGCAACGTTTCGCCGTCTCTTTGGCTTCTTCAGGCTGAGGCTCTGTTTCTTTGTACTGGACTTTATCTTTGACATTTCTGTTTCTTTATCTTTGTCCTCTTCTTTGTCCTCTAGTACTGTTCCCCCCAATTTAGTTTATGGCACCCCCTGTCCTTTTGCTTGTCTTTGTTCTTTCTTTCCTTCTGCATCCCTGCCTTTTGTTCTTTCCGAGGGTTGGGGGTGGGGATTAGGGGTAGGGGAAGTGGTTAGGGTAAGGGGAAAGGGTCATGGGCCAAGCTAGCTCCAACTACCAGGAGGCACTGGCGGGTTAGGTGAAGGGGAAATGTCCCTGCCCCTAAGGGCTGGGTGGGTTAGGGTTAGGGTTAGGGTTAGGGTTAGGGGTTAGGGGTTAGGGTTAGGGTTAGGGGGGTTAGGGTTAGGGTTAGGGGTTGGGGTTATGGGTTATGGGTTATGGGTTTTGGGTTAAAGTTAATTTGCACGGGCCTAAAGTATTGTAGAAAGAAAAAGTGGTGAGAAAAGGAGAAGAATGGGGACTCAAGGACAACTAGAGGGTGGAAGAGGGAGAAAAAAGGGAAGGGGGGGTTTTTTAGTGAAGGAGGGGAATAAGAAGCGAGAGAGAGAGAGAGAAAAAAATAAATAAAAAATAAACAAAAGAAAAGGAAAAAAATTTTTTTGGAATGTGTGGGACTTGAACCGTGATCTGATGTGTGATGGAGTGATGTTTAAACCAGTGTGCTACGGATGCTTATGGTAGTGGATGGAGTGGAAGGGTTGATTGAGGGTAATGGGGTGAGGAGGAGAGAGAATAAAAAATAAATAAATAAATAAATAAATATATATAAAAAAATAATAAAAACGGGGAAAAAAGGGAAGGAGGAGGGGCGGGGATGGTTAAAATTGATAACGGTGTCATCAAGGGGAGTTGGAATGGTGAGGGAAAAACAAAGGAAAAGTAAAGGTAAAGAATCATAATGTGGTGGGAGGGGGGAACGGGTTAGGGATGGTTAAAATTGATGACGGTGTCATCAAGGGGAGTCGGAATGGTGAGGGAAAAACAAAAGAAAATTAAGGGTAAAGAATAATAATGTGGTGGGAGAGGGAAGGGGAGGATGGGTAGGGATGGTTAAAATTGGTGGCGGTGCCACCAAGAGTTAAAATTGACGGCAATGTCGTCAAGGGGGAGGGTGTAGGGGAGGAGGAGAGGAAGGGGAGGGTTAAACTTAAGAAAAAGAACTTAAATAGACAAATAAAAAGAAGACAGGTGGGGGGGAAGAGTAAAGAGGTTTGGGATATGTGGGGTTTGAACCGGGATCTGACGGGTGAAGGAGTGATGTTTAAACCAGTGTGCTATGGGAGCTTATGGCAATGGATGGAGAGGAAGGGGGCATTGAGAGTAATCGGTTGAAAAAAAAGAAAAAAAAGGAAAAAAGTAAATAAATAAATATAGGTAGATAAAAAAACAGAATAAGTAGATGGATATATGAAGGAAAAATAATTATGGGGAAAGTTGAAGGATTTGGGGTGTGTGGGACTTGAACCCTGGTCTGATGAGTGAAGGAGTGATGTTTAAACCAGTGTGCTATAGAGGCTTATGGCATTGGATGGAGAGGAAGGCTTGATTGAGGGTAATGGGGAGAAAAAAAATATAAAAAAAATAATAAAAAAATAAATAAAAATTAGAAAGGGAAGGTTTTAGGAGGAAAGGAGGGGGGAAAAAACAGCAGGAGAGGATTTTCTAGTTGTCATTGAGTCCGTCTGGGGTGGTGGTATGAAGTTTATGAATCCAGATTTTTTCAGCCCGTTTTCGCTGTCCTGTGGTCCAGTGGTCATTGTGTTCTAGTCCTGTTATTATAAGGTTGGAGGGGGAATGGAGTTGGAAGTGTTGTACTAGGGGAGTGGTTATTTTACCTTGTCCAATATTGTACAGATGTTGTGATAATCGGGTGTGGATGGAATGTTTTGTCTCGCCTATATAATGTTTGTGGCAGAGTGTGCATGTGATGATGTAGACTACATTTATGGTGGATATGGAGAGTTGGCCTATTGTGGGGAATGCGGTATTAGTGTGTGAGTTGCGGATGAATTTTCTAGTTATGTAGTGGTGGTTGTGTTGGAGGGAGGGTGTGGGTCTATGGTCGGAAAATTTGGAAGTGATGAGGGTGGATTGGAGGTTCTTGTGTTTACGGAAAGCTGAAATGATTGTATGGTTATGGAAGGCTGGGTGTTGAGTTTGTAGATCTATGAAATTGTGTTTAATGATACGGTGAAGGCCTGTAGTGCGGTTTGAGAAGGTGGAAACAAAAGGTATGATATGTGATGGTGTGTTAGGCTTAGGAGGGATGATATGTGTGTGATTGGATGGAGGAGCTGAACCAGTTTGGAAATGAGGGGTGGGGTAAGGGATAGAGGGTGGAGAGATGGTGAGGGGGTCGTGGTGGGCGAGAGGGGAGGTAGAGGGATGCAGACCCTGGTTCGGGTAGGGGGAAAGGTTAAGGTTAGGAGAGAGGGATGGGGAGTGATTGAGGTTAGAGAAGGGATCAGATGAGGGGTAGGGAAGAGGATGCAGACCCTGATTCGGGTAGGGGGAAAGGTTAGGGTAAGGAGAGAGGAGTGGAGAGTGGTTAGGATTAGGGGGGAGATCAGATGAGGGGTAAGGAGAGGGATGCAGACCCTGATTCGGGTAGGGGGAAAGGTTAGGGTAAGGAGAGAGGAGTGGAGAGTGGTTAGGATTAGGGGGGAGATCAGATGAGGGGTAAGGAGAGGGATGCAGACCCTGATTCGGGTAGGGGGAAAGGTTAGGGTAAGGGGAAAGGAGTGGAGAGTGGTTAGGATTAGGGGGGAGATCAGATGAGAGGTGAGGGGGAGGATACAGACCTTGGTTCAGGTGAGTGATGGAGGCTGGTTCAGATGTAAGGAACTGGGGTGGAGAGGGGGACTGGATGGGGGAGGAGGGATGGGGGAGTGGAGGTGGAGAGCGAGTGGGAGCGAGAGAGGCCACAGTGGATGCTTTAATATAGCGGAGGTATCTCTTGGAGTAGCCTCTAGATCTTAGGCTGTGAAAGAGGGTATTGGTTGCTATATGAAAATCCTGGATGTTTGAGCAGATGCGAAAAAAACGAATGAGTTGGGATTTGATGATGCCTTTGAAGGTGTGTTTGGGGTGATAGCTAGATTTGTGTAGGAGAGCGTGTGTGTCTGTTGGTTTGAAATAGACTTTGGTTTGTAAAGAGTTATGTGTTGAATTGAAAAAGACTGTTGTGTCAAGGAAGTCGATATGTGTGGGATTTATGGAGTGTTTAACTTTAATGGATGAGTGGTGTGTATTGAGAGTGTGGATGAATTCTGGGAAGGTGGATGGGTGGTGGGGCCAGATCCCGAAAATGTCGTCTAGGTATCTGAGATAGATGGTGGGTTGTAGTGTACATTTGGCTAGGGCTTCTCGCTCCCACTCGCTCATATAGAGGTTGGCGTAGGATGGTGCAAAGCGCTGTCCCATGGCTGTTCCGTGAATCTGTAGATAATATTGGTTGTGAAATAGAAAATCATTATTGGAGAGACAGAGGTGAATGAGTTGGAGGAGTTCAGAGTCTGGACGGTTGGGGTCTGGGTTTCTGTTAAAGATTTTGCGTAGTGTTTGTAAGCCGAGTTCAGTATTGATGTTTGTGTATAAGCTGTCAATGTCTATTGTGAAGAGAAGGGAGTTGGGAGGGATATTTATGGACTGAATGCATTGAATGAAGTGGTAAGTGTCTTTGATGTAGCTGGGGTGTTGAGTGGAGAGGGGGCCTAGAAAGTGATCAATGTACTGGGATAAGTGGTAGGTGGAGCTATTACAGTCAGAGACTATGGGTCGACCAGGAGGAACCTCAAAGGGAATGGTCCAGGTGGTGGGATCTTTATGTATTTTGGGAAGTAGATAGAAGTAGCGGGGTCGTGGGTTGTTTGGTCCTGATAGATAGTCTTTTTGTTTAGCGGAGATGTATTTTTTGAGGTAAAGTGTTTGGAGAATATTACGAAGTGTGAGTTGTGTTTGAGGTTGAATTGTATTGTCCAAGGTTTTGTAATAGGTGGGGTTATTGAGTTGTCGATTGGCTTCGAGTAGGTATTGTTGGCGGTCCATGATGACTATTTTAGAGCCTTTGTCGGCTGGTTTGAAAATGATGTTAGGATTAGAAGTTAATTGTTTGAGAGCCCTGCGTTCCGATCCCGAGAGGTTATCTGGGATATCTCTTGGAGGTCGGAACTGGTTCAGGGCCCTCTTAGGGTTAGGGTTAGGGTTAGGGTTAGGTTAGGGTTAGGGTTAGGGTTAGGGGTTAGGGTTAGGGTTAGGGGGTTAGGGTTAGGGTTAGGGGGTTAGGGGGTTAGGGTTAGGGTTAGGGGGTTAGGGGTTGGGGTTATGGGTTATGGTTTATGGGTTTTGGGTTAAAGTTAATTTGCACGGGCCTAAAGTATTGTAGAAAGAGAAAAGTAGTGAGAAAAGGAGAAGAATGGGGACTCAAGGACAACTAGGAGGTGGAAGAGGGAAAAAAAGGGAAGGGGGGGTTTTTTGAGTGAAGGAGGGGAATAAGAAGCGAGAGAGAGAGAGAAAAATAAATAAAAAATAAATAAACAAAAGAAATGGAAAAAATATTTTTTTTGGGAATGTGTGGGACTTGAACCATGATCTGATGTGTGATGGAGTAATGTTTAAACCAGTGTGCTACAGATGCTTATGGTAGTGGATGGAGTGGAAGGGTTGATTGAGGGTAATGGGGTGAGGAGGAGATAGAAGAAAAAATATAAAAATATAAAAATAAAAATAAAAACGGGGAAAAAAGGGAAGGAGGAGGGACGGGATGGTTAAAATTGATAACGGTGTCATCAAGGGGAGTTGGAATGGTGAGGGAAAAACAAAGGAAAAGTAAAGGTAAAGAATCATAATGTGGTGGGAGGGGGGAATGGGTTAGGGATGGTTAAAATTGATGACGGTGTCATCAAGGGGAGTTGGAATGGTGAGGGAAAAACCAAAGAAAATTAAGGGTAAAGAATAATAGTGTGGTGGGAGAGGGAAGGGGAGGATGGGTAGGGATGGTTAAAATTGGTGGCGGTGCCACCAAGAGTTAAAATTGACGGCAATGTCGTCAAGGGGGAGGGTGTAGGGGAGGAGGAGAGGGAGGGAAGGGGTAAACTTAAGAAAAAGAACTTAAATAGACAAATAAAAAGAAGAGAGGTGGGGGGGGGAAAGAGTAAAGAGGTTTGGGATATGTGGGGTTTGAACCGGGATCTGAAGGGTGATAGAGCAGTGTGTAAACCAGTGTGCTATGGAGGCTTATGGCAATGGATGGAGAGGAAGGGGGTATTGAGGGTAATCGGTTGAAAAAAGAAAAAAAAGGAAAAAAAATAAATAATAAACTTAAGAAAAAGAACTTAATAGACAAATAAAAAGGAAGAGAGATGGGGGGGAAAAGTAAGGAAATTTGGGATGTGTGGGGTTTGAACTGGGGTCTGATGAGTGATAGAGCAGTGTGTAAACCAGTGGGCTATGGAGACTTATGGCCTGGATGGAGAGGAAAGGTGAATTGAGGGTAATCGGTTGAAAAAAGAAAAAAAAAGGAAAAAAGTAAATGATAAACTTAAGAAAAAGAACTTAAATAGACAAATAAAAAGAAGAGAGGTGGTGGGGGGCAATTTAAGAGGTTTGGGATATGTGGGGTTTGAACCGGGATCTGATGGTTGATGGAGCAGTGTGTAGACCAGTGTGCTATGGAGGCTTATAGTCTGGACGGAGAGGAAAGGTGTATTGAGGGTAATCGGTTGAATAAAAGAAAAAAAAGGGAAAGAAAGTAAATAATAAATATAAATAGATAAAAAATAAGAGAATAAGTAAAATAAAAAAAAAAAAAAAAAAAAAAAAAATAAATAAAATAAATAAATAAATAAATAAATAAATAAAAATTAGAAAGGGGAAGTTTTTAGGAGGAAAGGGGGGGGGGGGGGAAAGCAGCAGGAGAGGGTTTTCTAGTTGTCATTGAGTCCGTCAGGGGTGGTGGTATGAAGTTTATGAATCCAGATTTTCTCAGCCCGTTTTCGCTGTCCTGTGGTCCAGTGGTCGTTGTGTTCTAGTCCTGTTATTATGAGGTTGGTGGGGGAATGGAGTTGAAAGTGTTGTACTAGGGGGGTGGTTAGTTTACCTTGTCCAATATTGTAAAGATGCTGTGATAATCGGGTGTGGATGGAATGTTTTGTCTCGCCTATATAATGTTTGTGGCAGAGTGTGCATGTGATGATGTAGATTACATTTGTGGTGGATATGGAGAGTTGGCCTATTGTGGGGAACGCGGTATTAGTGTGTGAGTTGCGGATGAATTTTCTAGTTATGTAGTGGTGGTTGTGTTGGAGGGAGGGTGTGGGTCTATGGTCGGAAAATTTGGAAGTAATGAGGGTGGATTGGAGGTTCTTGTGTTTGCGGAAAGCTGAAATGATTGTATGGTTATGGAAGGCTGGGTGTTGAGTTTGTAGATCTATGAAATTGTGTTTAATGATACGGTGAAGGCCTGTAGTGCGGTTTGAGAAGGTGGAAACAAAAGGTATGATATGTGATGGTGTGTTAGGCTTAGGAGGGATGATATGTGTGTGATTGGGTGGAGGAGCTGAACCAGTTTGGAAATGAGGGGTGGGGTAAGGGATAGAGGGTGGAGAGATGGTGAGGGGGTCGTGGTGGGCGAGAGGGGAGGTAGAGGGATGCAGACCCTGGTTCGGGTAGGGGGAAAGGTTAAGGTTAGGAGAGAGGGATGGGGAGTGATTGAGGTTAGAGAAGGGATCAGATGAGGGGTAGGGAAGAGGATGCAGACCCTGATTCGGGTAGGGGGAAAGGTTAGGGTAAGGAGAGAGGAGTGGAGAGTGGTTAGGATTAGGGGGGAGATCAGATGAGGGGTAAGGAGAGGGATGCAGACCCTGATTCGGGTAGGGGGAAAGGTTAAGGTTAGGGGAGAGGAGTGGAGAGTGGTTGAGGTTGGAGAAGGGATCAGATGAGGGGTAGGGAAGAGGATACAGACCCTGATTCGGGTAGGGGGAAAGGTTAGGGTAAGGAGAGAGGAGTGGAGAGTGGTTAGGATTAGGGGGGAGATCAGATGAGGGGTAAGGAAGAGGATGCAGACCCTGATTCGGGTAGGGGGAAAGGTTAGGGTAAGGAGAAAGGAGTGGAGTGTGGTTGAGGTTAGGAGGGGGGTCAGGTGAGAGGTGAGGGGGAGGATACAGACCTTGGTTCAGGTGGGTGATGGAGGCTGGTTCAGATGTAAGGAACTGGGGTGGAGAGGGGGACTGGATGGGGGAGGAGGGATGGGGGAGTGGAGGTGGAGAGCGAGTGGGAGCGAGAGAAGCCAGAGTGGATGCTTTAATATAACGGAGGTATCTTTTGGAGTAGCCTCTAGATCTTAGACTGTGAAAGAGGGTATTGGTTGCTATATGGAAGTCCTGGATGTTTGAGCAGATGCGAAAAAAGCGGATGAGTTGGGATTTGATGATGCCCTTGAAGGTGTGTTTGGGGTGATAGCTGGATTTGTGTAGGAGAGCGTGTGTGTCTGTTGGTTTGAAGTAGACTTTGGTTTGTAAAGAGTTATGTGTTGAATTGAAGAAGACTGTTGTGTCAAGGAAGTCGATATGTGTGGGATTTATGGAGTGTTTAACTTTAATGGATGAGTGGTGTGTATTGAGAGTGTGGATGAATTCTGGGAAGGTGGATGGATGGTGGGGCCAGATCCCGAAGATGTCGTCTAGGTATCTGAGGTAGATGGTGGGTTGTAGTGTACATTTGGCTAGTGCTTCTCGCTCCCACTCGCTCATATAGAGGTTGGCGTAGGATGGTGCAAAGCGTTGTCCCATGGCTGTTCCGTGAATCTGTAGGTAATACTGGTTGTGGAATAGAAAATCATTATTGGAGAGACAGAGGTGAATGAGTTGGAGGAGTTCAGAGTCTGGACGGTTGGGGTCTGGGTTTCTGTTGAAGATTTTGCGTAGTGTTTGTAAGCCGAGTTCAGTATTGATGTTTGTGTATAAGCTGTCTATGTCTATTGTGAAGAGAAGGGAGTTGGGAGGGATATTTATGGATTGGATGCATTGAATGAAGTGGTAAGTGTCTTTGATGTAGCTGGGGTGTTGAGTGGAGAGGGGGCCTAGAAAGTGATCAATGTACTGTGATAAGTTGTAGGTGGCGCTATTACAGTCAGAGACTATGGGTCGACCAGGAGGAACCTCAGAGGGAATGGTCCAGGTGGTGGGATCTTTATGTATTTTGGGGAGTAGATAGAAGTAGCGGGGTCGTGGGTTGTTTGGTCCTGATAGGTAGTCTTTTTGTTTAGCGGAGATGTATTTTTTGAAGTAGAGTGTTTGGAGAATATTACGAAGTGTGAGTTGTGTTTGAGGTTGAATTGTATTGTCTAGAGTTTTGTAATAGATGGGGTTATTGAGTTGTCGATTGGCTTCGAGTAGATATTGTTGGCGGTCCATGATAACAATTTTAGAGCCCTTGTCGGCTGGTTTGAAAATGATGTTAGGATTGGAAGTTAATTGTTTGAGGGCCCTGCGTTCCGACCTCGAGAGATTATCTGGGATATCTCTCGGAGGCCGGAACTGGTTCAGGGCCCTCTTATTTTTTTGAATGATTTTGTGGATGAGTGGATGTAAAGAATTGTCCGGAGGTTCCCAATTGGAGGGGTGGATGAATGGTATGGGTTCACGGTGGCGTTGGAGATGAAAATAATCAATAAGTTTCAGCCGTCTATGAAATTGGTGTAAGTCCCTTTGAAGTTCCTCCCGGTCGAGGTGTTTGGGTTGTGGAATGAAAGTTAAACCTTTTTGTAAGAGTGTCAACTGGGGTGTGGAGGGGGTGAAGAGGGTGGCAAGATTGAGGATGTTGTTAGGGGAGTTCCAGCCCAGGTCCAGGGTAGTTGGTGTAGTGCATATGTCAGAAGATATGGCCGGTTTAGGTTTATGTGTTACTGTAAATCCAATTGTGCAAGCCAGTTATTGAAAATGTTTTTGGCGGTGGTTGGTGTCCAATGGATGTTATCTTTTTCAGTGATGAAAGTGTCGTGTGGGATTTCTGTCAGGATAGGGAAGTGTGTGGCCATGGTGTTGTTGATTAATTTCAGATTACTTTTTTGGGTGGGTGTGAGATGGGGTGAGAAGTTTATGATGGGGAAGTAGATGTCTGCATTAGGAAAGGTGGTGTTGGCTAGACGGAAGAGGGTTTTGAGTTGTTTTATTGATGTTTGTTTGGGGTCCTGATCTTTATTGTTGATTCCAATGGAGAGGATTACGATTTTGACTTGTGGTTGTGGGTTGGTTTTTTCTAAAATTTTGAGGAAATGGTAGCTGTTTGCTCCAGGGTAACTGTCTAGTTGTATGTCAGAATGGGTATGTCCGGGTATGCGATTTATGTTGGAGTCTCCGAGGATTAGGATGGGTTTTCTGGGTCTGAAGAACCAGTCCTGGATCTTGCGGGAGGGGCGTGCAACATGGTAATTTGGTCGGTAAATGGTTGAAGTTCTGTGTTTGAGATGAGTGTTGATGTGGGGGTTGGGCATTGTGTGGTTGAGTCTGGCAAGTGTGGGGGAGTCTGAGGTAGGTGAGTTGGGGGGCCGGGAGAGAGATGCAGAGGTGGATAGTGATGAGGGGGTAGGGCAGGTATGGGAGGGGGAATCAGAGTGGGATGGGGAAGGGTGGGGGCAAGGGGAAGGTTGGGTTGGTGGGGAAGCAAGGGGAGAAGAAGTTAGGGTGGGTTTGGGTAAGGGGGGGAGGGAGGGAGGAGTGGGGACAGGTGGTGTCAGGGCAGACGAGATGGATTCAGTAGACAGCACAGTGCTCCCAGGCTGAGATGGAACGGAGGGCTCAGAGAGAGGTTTTGTGAGGTTATGGTTAACCTTAATAGACCCTTTCATCATTTTAGCCCGGGGTTGGGTCTTTATGCCTGTTGGGAGCATGTGCTGTTCTGTTTCGTCTGCCCGGCCGTCGTTGACATCCACCTGTGGGGAGGAGGGGAGGATGTGGTCGGGGATGAAAACGGAAACGTTGGATTGGGTGCTGAGTGTAATAGTCTGAAGTGTCTCTGTATATGGGGGTGGATAACTGAGGTTGTGGATTTGGGCCTTGACTCGAGAAGTTTTAGTCAGGGGGAGGATGGGGGAAATAGGAGTAGGGGGGGTCGAGGAGTGTGAGGTGGCTACAGTTGAGGGTCCCCAGGTTACTTTTTTGAGGGGGGTGGAGGTTATGGGGGCTGGGGGTGTTTTTTCGGGAATGGATGTATCTGTGTCTGTAGGTTTCTTGAGGGGGGGAGGGGGGCGGATGGGGCCTCTGCGGACAGTAGGGATGTAGATAGGGTAGGGTAATGGGGAGGGTTTGAGTATGGGTGAGGTTTGTGTGTTAGCAGATTTTTGTTTGGGTTCAGTGGGTGTAGTGGATTGTCGATGTTTGAGTTCTTCCACGAGGGAAGTGCGGGGGCCTAGGTATAGTGATAGTGCAGCGGGGGTGGCAGGTTTGGGTAGCGGGGGGAACTGCTCTTCTGGTATGGTGGGGAGGGTGGTGGTAGTAGAAGGTCTGGGCGGTTGGTCTATGTGTGTAGTAGTTAAGATGGAGGGAGTGTTTTGGATGGGTTGGATCTGTAAAATCTGTTGTAGTTTTGTGAGTGTTTCTGTTTTGAGCCTGTTACCATAACGTTTTCTGGCCCAACCGGTGGCTATTTGTAATGCTATGGGATTGTGAGTGGATGTTTGTGTGTTAGCTATGGTTGTGGAGTAATGTTCCTGTAGAATGGTGATGGTTTTAAGCATCCATTCAGTGGTGTTTGCTTCTATTTTATTGCGAGTTTCAGGTGTGGGAGTGGATGGTTTTATGAAGTCTGTAAGTCTGTGTACTTGTCTAGTCATGCCAGGGGGAAATGAGCCGGTGTTGAGAGCAGAGTCCATGATGTGTTTGTGGTGGATGGCTTGTATCAGTTTGAAGTATTGTTTGCTGAGTTGTCTGGTTTCCGGGTCTGGGGGTTCTGTCAAGATGGGTGTATGTGTGTTGATTGTACGGGAAGGATTATAAGATCTGGGAGTGTGGAGGTTGAGGGACATGAGAGGTTGTGGTGTTGTGGAATGTATGGAGGTAGATGTGTGTGGATGTGTGGAGGAGGAGCCATTTTGAGGCCCACTCCTTTGTGTAGACAGGGGGCGAAAGTAGTTGTACATTTTTTTCTAAAAAAAAGGGGTGGAAAAATGGGGGAAAAAAATGGAGGGCTTTTACCTTGGGTCGCGGTGGGTATTTCAGTTCTGTGGAGGTGGTGGGGTGTAGCTGTACAGATAGTAGTCCGGGCAGGTGTCCAATGGGCTGGGTTGGTTCTTGTAGGCTGGTTTGGAGTAGAGGCTGGAGTGTGGTAGGCCGAAGTGTGGTAGGCCGAAGTGTGGTAGGCCTAGGCAGCGGTGGTTGATTCAGTTCTGTAGATGGAAATGGTGTGTGTGCTGTAGATCCGTTTAATTGTCCAGATGGGTCTCTGTTGAGTGGAGTTGATTCTTGGTGGGCCGGTGAGGAGTTGAGGCAGGAATAATCCAGGTCCAGGCGGGTGAGCAGGTGGCAGTGGCTGGTGAAAGTTTGTTAGGGAGTATGCTAACAGACTAAAAACAAGGGAGGTTAGGTAGCAGGTAATGGGGAGGTGAAAATAAAGGAAGAAAGGGTTTTTGGTTTTCTACTGGGGGGAAAAAAAAGGGGTTTAGGTTAAAAAGAGTCTTTGTAAAATGAGGGTATCTGCTAAAAAGGGGCTGAGAAAGCCCTCCACTTTTAAAAGAAAACAACAATATAACAATTTAAAGTAAAAAGAACTATTTATTTAAGAAAAAGTTGTTAAAAATATAAAAGAAAAACCTCAAAAAATGAGGTAAAATAAATTTAAGGATTTAGTAATAAAAAGTCTTACACAAGGAGTGGGGGTCCCGACGTTTCGCAATGGTGATTGCTTCCTCAGGGGATGGGTTAGGGTTAGGGTTAGGGTTAGGGTTTAGGGGTTAGGGTTAGGGTTAGGGTTAGGGTTAGGTCGAGGGTTAAAGCCCGGTCCTCTTCCTCGAGGTCCAGGAAATGCACGGTCCTTCCCCCCGGTCACCCCCACTCCCCAGCCCTCCAAAGGCCAGTCCTGGCATTGAGTTTGGGGTCGAAGGTCAAAGGTTCGCTTACGGGAGCGACCCCGTCTCCCGTAGCGAACCGGCTGCCATCCTCCATCACTGTCAGCCATGATGGAGGGATTAAATGTTTGTTCTCTATAATTTTTTGTTTTGTTAATTTGTTTTTAAATTTTTGTTAATTTTTCAGTTTGTACTATTTTAATAATCAAAAAATGCCTCTTCAAAAGATTAAAAAACTAAAAATGTGCCCTTGTGGCAACGTTTCGACCGCAACTGGTCTTCCTCAGGCCTCGGGCACTATCAAAACTAAACTACTGGCTATTCACAGTCTCAATAAAAGTGTTTCAAAGAAAAATGAGCTTCACCTCTTAAAATCTATCCCTAAATACTCGCTGTTACCTCAAGCGTTCAAAATCAAAATGAGCTTCTGCTCCCTGCCGTCCTCCTAATAAACCCTCACAAGCTCCGCCCACTCGGCTCTAAAATCATGAAACGAAAACGTTCTATCACAACCAAATGTTTTTAACCTTTTTACCAATCATGAAAGAATTGTTACATCATATTAGTGTTTTTAAATTTTTTACTTTTAAATTAAAGACTTCTTACTCCCATCCCTAAAATTATAGTAACCCTTTTTCAAAATAAAAATCATAAAAGGTATATCCCCAATATGATCTTAAATCGTGTATTTAAATTTTCATTGTGTTTTAATAAAAACTACATACTAAGTCCTTAATGACTGAGCATGAGGGGACTGGGTCTTAAAAGTGGGATGGGGTTAGGATTAGGGAATGGGGACAGGGCTATGGAATGGGGTTAGGGTTAGGACAAGGGAAGGGATAAGGTTAGGGTTAGGGATAGGGACTGGGGTTGGGGTAAGGGAAAGGGGAAGGGGAAGGGCTAGGGAAGAGGTGAGGTTAGGGTTAGGGAAAGGGACTGGGGTTGGGGTAAGGGAAAGAGGGAGGGGGAAGGGCTAGGGAAGAGGTGAGGTTAGGGTTAGGGAAAGGGTTAGGGTTAGGGTTAGGGGTTAGGGGTTAGGGGGTAGGGTTAGGGTTAGGGTTAGGGGTTAGGGGTTAGGGTTAGGGTTAGGGTTTAGGGTTAGGGTTAGGGTTAGGGTTAGGGGGAGGGGACTGAACCCGTCTCCTACTCCAGGAAACGGGACGTGCACGGTCCATCCCCCGGCGACCTCCCGCCCCCTGGTCCCAAGACCTTTGATGGGTGCGACCACGTCCTGTCTTATATGTGACTGTGGTCCACCCATCCTCCTCATTGACCCAACGGGGTCTCATCTGTATAATGTAGCCTTTGGTATTATAATGTAATCACAACTTAAATATCTATAAAAACAAAACTGTAAACTAAATTATTTTTTTAAAAAAACAACTTAAATCAACTCTCTATTTATCTATTTATTTGTTTTTAAATAAAATATGTGTGCCTATAAGGCGACGTTTCGACCACGTAGGGTCTTTCTCAAGCCTAAGCACACAAAAAGAAAAAAGAGAGCGAGAATGAAAGAGCTCTAGAAAACACGTCTTGTCTCTCCGAGGTTCCAGAATGGAATGAGGCTTGTGGCAACCGCTCTGCCTTATATAGAGACAAGCCCCTCCCCTTAAACAAAAAGCTTTCTCTGTGTTTCGTATGAAAACAAAATGAATATACCAGCTTGGATCTTAAAGGAAATGTTTTTTAACTTAAACCACTATAACTAAATGAATGTACTGACTTGTATTTAACTAAAACAATCAATTTTTTAACTTAAATCAAACATAATTAAATAAAATTAATCTTGTATTTTAAACTTACTATATAGATATTTGTCTATATGTAAAAAAATAAAAAAATAATAAAATGGAAAGGGGTTTCGGACTTGGGTTTGGGGTTAGGACTGGGTTAAGGTTAGGGCTAAGGGTCGGGGTAAGGGTTAGGATTAGGGTTAGGAATTGGGATGGGGGTTAGGATAAGGGCTAGGGATGGGGGTTAGGTTAGGATTAGGGCCAGGGATTGGGATTGGGGTTAGGTTTAGGAAAGGGGGTAAGGGGTTAGGATTAGGGGTAAGGAAGTGGGATTGGGGTTGGGGACTAAGGTTAGGGTTAGGAAAAGAAAACCGGGTTAGGACTAAGAGGTTCGGGGCAATGTGTGTTCAAATATTCAAACCAAATGGATGTCTTGTACTTAAATTGTAAATCCATCTTCGTTCCAACTTCTTCCTTTCAAAATCACTCCAGGAAACATTTCTTTGGAGTCCTGCAACTTTTAAGGATTGCAATCCATGAAAAACAAAATGTCGGACAACAAACATTTCCATTTTTTTCTTGTGTTGAATGTTATAAACATGTTGAGTTAGTCTCAGTCCAATCGAATTTTTTGTTTCTCCAATATATTTCTTGCCGCATTTACTGCAGAAAATAATATAAATACAATTAATCGAGCGCCAATTAAAACTTTGTGCGATTTTAATTATCTTTCTATTGGCCGCATTTCGAACATACGTTAATTGACAAAAATGTTTTTCCAACCGATTCCTCTTAACATGCTGGATTGGTTGAAGCTTAGCATGTACCAACAGATCCCTGAAATTTTTGTTTCTTCTATAAGCTGAGATGATCTGATGATTTGCCAAATTGCCTTGATTTTTAATTATTGTTAAAAAATTGTCCTTGAATTTATGATTTAGTAAGAGACTAGCCGAGGAAAAAGTAGTTACCAAAGGAATAATTTCCCCCTCAATCTCGTCCTTCTGTACCCGAAAGGATTTAAAACAGTTCCTTAAAAAGGATCTCGAATATCCTCTCTTTCGTAATGCACTAAACAAAATTTTTACAGCATCCTTGAAGTCTGCATGTTGTGTGCATATCCTCCAAAATCTGATTAACTGGGATTTAATTAATCCTCTAAAGGTATGTCTTGGATGAAAACTAGTCTTAAACAATAGTGCATGTGTATCTGTATCCTTAAAAAATACTTTAATGTCTAATTTGTGTGTCTGACTATGTTGTGGACCCTTGTAAACTGTTGTGTCTAAAAAATCAATAAAGTGTTCATGTGTATTGTATTTGAGTTTTATTGACGAATCATGTGTATTTAAAATTTTAATGAAATCCTCAAATTGGTCCAATGTTCCCGTCCAAATTCCCCAAATATCATCCAAATATCTTAAATAATGTAATGGTTGAAATAGACACTTTGCCAAAGCTGCCTCTTCCCAATTCGCCATAAAAATGTTAGCATAGGCGGGGGCAAACTTTTTGCCCATGGCCGTCCCTTTGATCTGTAGGTAAAACTCCCCATTGAATTCAAAATCGTTTCTCGTTAAATTTATCTCTAGTAAATCCAAAATGTGTTGATCAGGTCTCTTGGCATCCGGGTATTTCTGAAAAACTTTTTTAACTGCACTTAAACCCGCCGGAGTGTCTATGTTCGTGTACAAACTATCTATATCTATAGTAAAAAAGAAGGAATTTGGAGGGACTTTTAAATTTTTAACAATATCAATAAAATTATATGTATCTTTGACATACGAATCATGTTTTGTAGACAGAGGATTCAAAAAATAATCTATAAACTCTGCTGTGCGATATGTTTCACTACTGCAGTCTGAAACGATAGGTCTTCCTGGTGGTATCTCAAAGGGAACCGTCCACTTCTCAGGAGCCTTATGGATTTTTGGTAAAATATAAAATTTCCGTGGTCTTGGTGTTAATTCTCCCTGTAAATATTGTACTTGCTTTTGTGAAATAAATTTTTGTCTTTTTAAATCCTGTAATATATCATGAACTATAGGTATCGTCTCCAAATAAATGGGACCATCTAATTTTTTATAATATATTTTGTCTTCCAATTGCCTGTAAACTTCCTTTTTATATTGTTCCCTACTGAGTACGACCACTGCACTCCCTTTGTCCGCAGGCTTAATTACAATTTGTTTGTAATGCATTAATTCTCTCAAAGCCTTAACCTCACACTGCGTCAAATTAGGTTTCTCTTTACATGGCCTAAAATGTTGCCTAAAAATACGGTTGTCACTTTCAATCAAAGCCTTAACACATGGTGGTAATTTCTCCGGCGGTGGCACCCAACCGGTTGATGACAAAAAAGGAGTGAGTTTTTTCTGCTTCCCATCCTGAAAATATGAAGCTAATTGGATTTTACGGTGATATTCTTGAATATCCAATTGCAGTTGCTGCTTCTGATTTTTGTTTATATCAAGTGTTGGTATAAACGTTAATCCTCTGTTCAATAAATCAAATTGTGATTGTGATAATTTAAAGTTTTTTGCTAAAATTACCACATTCTGAGAAACTAAGGGCGGTATCCCCTCATTCCCCACTTGCACAAGGCTTTGGGGATCTATAAGTTTAAATGTTCCGCCCAATGAAGCAACATGGCCTTAGCCGTATGGGAAGTCCAATGAACATGATCCTTTTCCGTTTCAAACTTCTCCTCCTCCAATAACGGAATGTAAGGCATGTTGCGATGAATGTGTGCATTCAACAACTTAAGTTCCTCCCGCTCTTTCCAAGGCAGGGAGGTCGAAAAGTTCACCAGCGGAATCCAGAGTTCCGCATGTGGAAAAGCTTTCTTCGCCGTGCGGAATGCCGCTTGCAACTGTTTAATGGCCGTGGCTTTCGCCTTCTGTGCCCTGGAATTCAATCCAAAGGACAAGATGACCTTCTCCACCTGGACATGACTGATAGCTTTCTCCAATATGGATTGTGCATGACGGAAATTAGCACCAGGATAACTATCAATTTGGAGATTTGGAACCGAAAAACCCGGGATTCTTGCCAAATTCGAGTCCCCGATGATGAGCCACTTTTTGGACACACTCAGGTCCCAATCCACCATCTTCCGTACAGTTTTAATGTGCCGTGTTACCCTGGTCACATGAGATTCAGGAGTGGAAACCAAACTGTCCTCTTGAGAAGGATCTCTATGCACCTGAGCTGTCACTTGTTGCTGTATCTCTAGTCCCTTTTCGGCGACCAGTGCCACAGAGCGAGGTGCAAGGATCGGTGTTTCATCTTGGTTCACTCCCTCATCATCTTCAAAAAGTGAAAAATTCAGGTTATCCTGTAACCCCTGGAAGGAACCTTGAAGAACAGGAGAACTTTCCCTGTCCTCTTCGATGTCCTCCAACAAACTTATATCCGAAAGCACACATCCAGTAGGCTCCGATCTCCCCCGCCTCACACGTTGCTGCTTAGGGGATTCCTGGTGAGGAAACTGGAGCAAGGGATCTTCTTGTTTGTCATCTGTGGTCCCAAGGTATGGGGACCACTCCGAAGTCCCCTCTGTGTTCGTGGCCACTGTGTGATAGACCTTAGGCTGTGGATCAGCAACTTGGGGCGGTTGAACCACTTCAACTGGTTCTTGTGCCACTTCAGTTGTTGACTGTGCCTGTTGCACCCCCTCACTTGGCCCATCCTCAACACGGCCAGCCATAACTAAAGCTTCTGCATAGTCGATGACTTCCTGTGTAATGCGGGGTAAATTCTTACGAGCCCATTTCACAGCCACTTGGAAGGCTGTTCTCCAGTTGGGACCCAAATCCCCAGAAAGATCTGCCAAGAGCGTCTCCAGACCCATCTTATAATGGTCTTCCAAAATGAGCAAGGTGTTATAGCCCCAGTTCTTTGCATTTCCCCTGATCATATCCATGGTGTTATCAGTAGGACACGCCGGTTTGATCATATCAGCCAGAACATCTACCATCCGAGCAATCATTCTTGGCTGTTGACTCTCAGGTTTTGGGGTTACATTTTGCAAATGGTGGACCATCTTTATGATAGAGTGCAACTGTCGCACCAATTTGCCAAACACCGGGTCAGTCGGTTGACGCCTCAGATCTTGATTCACCGGGGGCCCCCGGAATCTAGGGCCTCTCCTCGGTGGAAAGGTCGGGTTAGCCTGACTAACCACTGATGCATATGTTCTGTTTTGGGGACCGGGGTAACGAGAGAAACGACCCGCGGGAGGCACTGGCTGGTTAGGGGGAGGGGACTGAACCCGTCTCCTACTCCAGGAAACGGGACGTGCACGGTCCATCCCCCGGCGACCTCCCGCCCCCTGGTCCCAAGACCTTTGATGGGTGCGACCACGTCCTGTCTTATATGTGACTGTGGTCCACCCATCCTCCTCATTGACCCAACGGGGTCTCATCTGTATAATGTAGCCTTTGGTATTATAATGTAATCACAACTTAAATATCTATAAAAACAAAACTGTAAACTAAATTATTTTTTTAAAAAAACAACTTAAATCAACTCTCTATTTATCTATTTATTTGTTTTTAAATAAAATATGTGTGCCTATAAGGCGACGTTTCGACCACGTAGGGTCTTTCTCAAGCCTAAGCACACAAAAAGAAAAAAGAGAGCGAGAATGAAAGAGCTCTAGAAAACACGTCTTGTCTCTCCGAGGTTCCAGAATGGAATGAGGCTTGTGGCAACCGCTCTGCCTTATATAGAGACAAGCCCCTCCCCTTAAACAAAAAGCTTTCTCTGTGTTTCGTATGAAAACAAAATGAATATACCAGCTTGGATCTTAAAGGAAATGTTTTTTAACTTAAACCACTATAACTAAATGAATGTACTGACTTGTATTTAACTAAAACAATCAATTTTTTAACTTAAATCAAACATAATTAAATAAAATTAATCTTGTATTTTAAACTTACTATATAGATATTTGTCTATATGTAAAAAAATAAAAAAATAATAAAATGGAAAGGGGTTTCGGACTTGGGTTTGGGGTTAGGACTGGGTTAAGGTTAGGGCTAAGGGTCGGGGTAAGGGTTAGGATTAGGGTTAGGAATTGGGATGGGGGTTAGGATAAGGGCTAGGGATGGGGGTTAGGTTAGGATTAGGGCCAGGGATTGGGATTGGGGTTAGGTTTAGGAAAGGGGGTAAGGGGTTAGGATTAGGGGTAAGGAAGTGGGATTGGGGTTGGGGACTAAGGTTAGGGTTAGGAAAAGAAAACCGGGTTAGGACTAAGAGGTTCGGGGCAATGTGTGTTCAAATATTCAAACCAAATGGATGTCTTGTACTTAAATTGTAAATCCATCTTCGTTCCAACTTCTTCCTTTCAAAATCACTCCAGGAAACATTTCTTTGGAGTCCTGCAACTTTTAAGGATTGCAATCCATGAAAAACAAAATGTCGGACAACAAACATTTCCATTTTTTTCTTGTGTTGAATGTTATAAACATGTTGAGTTAGTCTCAGTCCAATCGAATTTTTTGTTTCTCCAATATATTTCTTGCCGCATTTACTGCAGAAAATAATATAAATACAATTAATCGAGCGCCAATTAAAACTTTGTGCGATTTTAATTATCTTTCTATTGGCCGCATTTCGAACATACGTTAATTGACAAAAATGTTTTTCCAACCGATTCCTCTTAACATGCTGGATTGGTTGAAGCTTAGCATGTACCAACAGATCCCTGAAATTTTTGTTTCTTCTATAAGCTGAGATGATCTGATGATTTGCCAAATTGCCTTGATTTTTAATTATTGTTAAAAAATTGTCCTTGAATTTATGATTTAGTAAGAGACTAGCCGAGGAAAAAGTAGTTACCAAAGGAATAATTTCCCCCTCAATCTCGTCCTTCTGTACCCGAAAGGATTTAAAACAGTTCCTTAAAAAGGATCTCGAATATCCTCTCTTTCGTAATGCACTAAACAAAATTTTTACAGCATCCTTGAAGTCTGCATGTTGTGTGCATATCCTCCAAAATCTGATTAACTGGGATTTAATTAATCCTCTAAAGGTATGTCTTGGATGAAAACTAGTCTTAAACAATAGTGCATGTGTATCTGTATCCTTAAAAAATACTTTAATGTCTAATTTGTGTGTCTGACTATGTTGTGGACCCTTGTAAACTGTTGTGTCTAAAAAATCAATAAAGTGTTCATGTGTATTGTATTTGAGTTTTATTGACGAATCATGTGTATTTAAAATTTTAATGAAATCCTCAAATTGGTCCAATGTTCCCGTCCAAATTCCCCAAATATCATCCAAATATCTTAAATAATGTAATGGTTGAAATAGACACTTTGCCAAAGCTGCCTCTTCCCAATTCGCCATAAAAATGTTAGCATAGGCGGGGGCAAACTTTTTGCCCATGGCCGTCCCTTTGATCTGTAGGTAAAACTCCCCATTGAATTCAAAATCGTTTCTCGTTAAATTTATCTCTAGTAAATCCAAAATGTGTTGATCAGGTCTCTTGGCATCCGGGTATTTCTGAAAAACTTTTTTAACTGCACTTAAACCCGCCGGAGTGTCTATGTTCGTGTACAAACTATCTATATCTATAGTAAAAAAGAAGGAATTTGGAGGGACTTTTAAATTTTTAACAATATCAATAAAATTATATGTATCTTTGACATACGAATCATGTTTTGTAGACAGAGGATTCAAAAAATAATCTATAAACTCTGCTGTGCGATATGTTTCACTACTGCAGTCTGAAACGATAGGTCTTCCTGGTGGTATCTCAAAGGGAACCGTCCACTTCTCAGGAGCCTTATGGATTTTTGGTAAAATATAAAATTTCCGTGGTCTTGGTGTTAATTCTCCCTGTAAATATTGTACTTGCTTTTGTGAAATAAATTTTTGTCTTTTTAAATCCTGTAATATATCATGAACTATAGGTATCGTCTCCAAATAAATGGGACCATCTAATTTTTTATAATATATTTTGTCTTCCAATTGCCTGTAAACTTCCTTTTTATATTGTTCCCTACTGAGTACGACCACTGCACTCCCTTTGTCCGCAGGCTTAATTACAATTTGTTTGTAATGCATTAATTCTCTCAAAGCCTTAACCTCACACTGCGTCAAATTAGGTTTCTCTTTACATGGCCTAAAATGTTGCCTAAAAATACGGTTGTCACTTTCAATCAAAGCCTTAACACATGGTGGTAATTTCTCCGGCGGTGGCACCCAACCGGTTGATGACAAAAAAGGAGTGAGTTTTTTCTGCTTCCCATCCTGAAAATATGAAGCTAATTGGATTTTACGGTGATATTCTTGAATATCCAATTGCAGTTGCTGCTTCTGATTTTTGTTTATATCAAGTGTTGGTATAAACGTTAATCCTCTGTTCAATAAATCAAATTGTGATTGTGATAATTTAAAGTTTTTTGCTAAAATTACCACATTCTGAGAAACTAAGGGCGGTATCCCCTCATTCCCCACTTGCACAAGGCTTTGGGGATCTATAAGTTTAAATGTTCCGCCCAATGAAGCAACATGGCCTTAGCCGTATGGGAAGTCCAATGAACATGATCCTTTTCCGTTTCAAACTTCTCCTCCTCCAATAACGGAATGTAAGGCATGTTGCGATGAATGTGTGCATTCAACAACTTAAGTTCCTCCCGCTCTTTCCAAGGCAGGGAGGTCGAAAAGTTCACCAGCGGAATCCAGAGTTCCGCATGTGGAAAAGCTTTCTTCGCCGTGCGGAATGCCGCTTGCAACTGTTTAATGGCCGTGGCTTTCGCCTTCTGTGCCCTGGAATTCAATCCAAAGGACAAGATGACCTTCTCCACCTGGACATGACTGATAGCTTTCTCCAATATGGATTGTGCATGACGGAAATTAGCACCAGGATAACTATCAATTTGGAGATTTGGAACCGAAAAACCCGGGATTCTTGCCAAATTCGAGTCCCCGATGATGAGCCACTTTTTGGACACACTCAGGTCCCAATCCACCATCTTCCGTACAGTTTTAATGTGCCGTGTTACCCTGGTCACATGAGATTCAGGAGTGGAAACCAAACTGTCCTCTTGAGAAGGATCTCTATGCACCTGAGCTGTCACTTGTTGCTGTATCTCTAGTCCCTTTTCGGCGACCAGTGCCACAGAGCGAGGTGCAAGGATCGGTGTTTCATCTTGGTTCACTCCCTCATCATCTTCAAAAAGTGAAAAATTCAGGTTATCCTGTAACCCCTGGAAGGAACCTTGAAGAACAGGAGAACTTTCCCTGTCCTCTTCGATGTCCTCCAACAAACTTATATCCGAAAGCACACATCCAGTAGGCTCCGATCTCCCCCGCCTCACACGTTGCTGCTTAGGGGATTCCTGGTGAGGAAACTGGAGCAAGGGATCTTCTTGTTTGTCATCTGTGGTCCCAAGGTATGGGGACCACTCCGAAGTCCCCTCTGTGTTCGTGGCCACTGTGTGATAGACCTTAGGCTGTGGATCAGCAACTTGGGGCGGTTGAACCACTTCAACTGGTTCTTGTGCCACTTCAGTTGTTGACTGTGCCTGTTGCACCCCCTCACTTGGCCCATCCTCAACACGGCCAGCCATAACTAAAGCTTCTGCATAGTCGATGACTTCCTGTGTAATGCGGGGTAAATTCTTACGAGCCCATTTCACAGCCACTTGGAAGGCTGTTCTCCAGTTGGGACCCAAATCCCCAGAAAGATCTGCCAAGAGCGTCTCCAGACCCATCTTATAATGGTCTTCCAAAATGAGCAAGGTGTTATAGCCCCAGTTCTTTGCATTTCCCCTGATCATATCCATGGTGTTATCAGTAGGACACGCCGGTTTGATCATATCAGCCAGAACATCTACCATCCGAGCAATCATTCTTGGCTGTTGACTCTCAGGTTTTGGGGTTACATTTTGCAAATGGTGGACCATCTTTATGATAGAGTGCAACTGTCGCACCAATTTGCCAAACACCGGGTCAGTCGGTTGACGCCTCAGATCTTGATTCACCGGGGGCCCCCGGAATCTAGGGCCTCTCCTCGGTGGAAAGGTCGGGTTAGCCTGACTAACCACTGATGCATATGTTCTGTTTTGGGGACCGGGGTAACGAGAGAAACGACCCGCGGGAGGCACTGGCTGGTTAGGGGGAGGGGACTGAACCCGTCTCCTACTCCAGGAAACGGGACGTGCACGGTCCATCCCCCGGCGACCTCCCGCCCCCTGGTCCCAAGACCTTTGATGGGTGCGACCACGTCCTGTCTTATATGTGACTGTGGTCCACCCATCCTCCTCATTGACCCAACGGGGTCTCATCTGTATAATGTAGCCTTTGGTATTATAATGTAATCACAACTTAAATATCTATAAAAACAAAACTGTAAACTAAATTATTTTTTTAAAAAAACAACTTAAATCAACTCTCTATCTATTTATTTGTTTTTAAATAAAATATGTGTGCCTATAAGGCGACGTTTCGACCACGTAGGGTCTTTCTCAAGCCTAAGCACACAAAAAGAAAAAAGAGAGCGAGAATGAAAGAGCTCTAGAAAACACGTCTTGTCTCTCCGAGGTTCCAGAATGGAATGAGGCTTGTGGCAACCGCTCTGCCTTATATAGAGACAAGCCCCTCCCCTTAAACAAAAAGCTTTCTCTGTGTTTCGTATGAAAACAAAATGAATATACCAGCTTGGATCTTAAAGGAAATGTTTTTTAACTTAAACCACTATAACTAAATGAATGTACTGACTTGTATTTAACTAAAACAATCAATTTTTTAACTTAAATCAAACATAATTAAATAAAATTAATCTTGTATTTTAAACTTACTATATAGATATTTGTCTATATGTAAAAAAATAAAAAAATAATAAAATGGAAAGGGGTTTCGGACTTGGGTTTGGGGTTAGGACTGGGTTAAGGTTAGGGCTAAGGGTCGGGGTAAGGGTTAGGATTAGGGTTAGGAATTGGGATGGGGGTTAGGATAAGGGCTAGGGATGGGGGTTAGGTTAGGATTAGGGCCAGGGATTGGGATTGGGGTTAGGTTTAGGAAAGGGGGTAAGGGGTTAGGATTAGGGGTAAGGAAGTGGGATTGGGGTTGGGGACTAAGGTTAGGGTTAGGAAAAGAAAACCGGGTTAGGACTAAGAGGTTCGGGGCAATGTGTGTTCAAATATTCAAACCAAATGGATGTCTTGTACTTAAATTGTAAATCCATCTTCGTTCCAACTTCTTCCTTTCAAAATCACTCCAGGAAACATTTCTTTGGAGTCCTGCAACTTTTAAGGATTGCAATCCATGAAAAACAAAATGTCGGACAACAAACATTTCCATTTTTTTCTTGTGTTGAATGTTATAAACATGTTGAGTTAGTCTCAGTCCAATCGAATTTTTTGTTTCTCCAATATATTTCTTGCCGCATTTACTGCAGAAAATAATATAAATACAATTAATCGAGCGCCAATTAAAACTTTGTGCGATTTTAATTATCTTTCTATTGGCCGCATTTCGAACATACGTTAATTGACAAAAATGTTTTTCCAACCGATTCCTCTTAACATGCTGGATTGGTTGAAGCTTAGCATGTACCAACAGATCCCTGAAATTTTTGTTTCTTCTATAAGCTGAGATGATCTGATGATTTGCCAAATTGCCTTGATTTTTAATTATTGTTAAAAAATTGTCCTTGAATTTATGATTTAGTAAGAGACTAGCCGAGGAAAAAGTAGTTACCAAAGGAATAATTTCCCCCTCAATCTCGTCCTTCTGTACCCGAAAGGATTTAAAACAGTTCCTTAAAAAGGATCTCGAATATCCTCTCTTTCGTAATGCACTAAACAAAATTTTTACAGCATCCTTGAAGTCTGCATGTTGTGTGCATATCCTCCAAAATCTGATTAACTGGGATTTAATTAATCCTCTAAAGGTATGTCTTGGATGAAAACTAGTCTTAAACAATAGTGCATGTGTATCTGTATCCTTAAAAAATACTTTAATGTCTAATTTGTGTGTCTGACTATGTTGTGGACCCTTGTAAACTGTTGTGTCTAAAAAATCAATAAAGTGTTCATGTGTATTGTATTTGAGTTTTATTGACGAATCATGTGTATTTAAAATTTTAATGAAATCCTCAAATTGGTCCAATGTTCCCGTCCAAATTCCCCAAATATCATCCAAATATCTTAAATAATGTAATGGTTGAAATAGACACTTTGCCAAAGCTGCCTCTTCCCAATTCGCCATAAAAATGTTAGCATAGGCGGGGGCAAACTTTTTGCCCATGGCCGTCCCTTTGATCTGTAGGTAAAACTCCCCATTGAATTCAAAATCGTTTCTCGTTAAATTTATCTCTAGTAAATCCAAAATGTGTTGATCAGGTCTCTTGGCATCCGGGTATTTCTGAAAAACTTTTTTAACTGCACTTAAACCCGCCGGAGTGTCTATGTTCGTGTACAAACTATCTATATCTATAGTAAAAAAGAAGGAATTTGGAGGGACTTTTAAATTTTTAACAATATCAATAAAATTATATGTATCTTTGACATACGAATCATGTTTTGTAGACAGAGGATTCAAAAAATAATCTATAAACTCTGCTGTGCGATATGTTTCACTACTGCAGTCTGAAACGATAGGTCTTCCTGGTGGTATCTCAAAGGGAACCGTCCACTTCTCAGGAGCCTTATGGATTTTTGGTAAAATATAAAATTTCCGTGGTCTTGGTGTTAATTCTCCCTGTAAATATTGTACTTGCTTTTGTGAAATAAATTTTTGTCTTTTTAAATCCTGTAATATATCATGAACTATAGGTATCGTCTCCAAATAAATGGGACCATCTAATTTTTTATAATATATTTTGTCTTCCAATTGCCTGTAAACTTCCTTTTTATATTGTTCCCTACTGAGTACGACCACTGCACTCCCTTTGTCCGCAGGCTTAATTACAATTTGTTTGTAATGCATTAATTCTCTCAAAGCCTTAACCTCACACTGCGTCAAATTAGGTTTCTCTTTACATGGCCTAAAATGTTGCCTAAAAATACGGTTGTCACTTTCAATCAAAGCCTTAACACATGGTGGTAATTTCTCCGGCGGTGGCACCCAACCGGTTGATGACAAAAAAGGAGTGAGTTTTTTCTGCTTCCCATCCTGAAAATATGAAGCTAATTGGATTTTACGGTGATATTCTTGAATATCCAATTGCAGTTGCTGCTTCTGATTTTTGTTTATATCAAGTGTTGGTATAAACGTTAATCCTCTGTTCAATAAATCAAATTGTGATTGTGATAATTTAAAGTTTTTTGCTAAAATTACCACATTCTGAGAAACTAAGGGCGGTATCCCCTCATTCCCCACTTGCACAAGGCTTTGGGGATCTATAAGTTTAAATGTTCCGCCCAATGAAGCAACATGGCCTTAGCCGTATGGGAAGTCCAATGAACATGATCCTTTTCCGTTTCAAACTTCTCCTCCTCCAATAACGGAATGTAAGGCATGTTGCGATGAATGTGTGCATTCAACAACTTAAGTTCCTCCCGCTCTTTCC
>NW_028181572.1:0-9000 GCF_963514085.1 Chelon labrosus
ATACCGCTGAGAGATGGTTTATGCTGCAGTACATGAAGATTTGTTTTGTAGCCATGATGCTGTTTTTTTTGCTGTTATGTTGATGCTGATTTTTAGGACAAAAAAAAAAAAAAAACATCTATTTACCAACCATGATAAAAATATCATCTCAGTACTGTACCTAAGCACGCATGTCGTGTATAATCTTCACTATGATGTCTTTGGACCTTTTTTGCACCTTTCACACGGTACAGTAATATTTACTGTTACACAGCTGTCTTCCGTGCATTGTCTCTACTTCCCTCTTCTCACTGAACAGTGGTTATCTAATGCAGCACAAGACCCACAGAGAGAAATAAATGTACTTTGAACTCTGATATGGAAAAAAAAAAATGTAATAGGTGTGTCGGGAAGCCTGGCCAGAGCTACAGAATTCAGTAGGAGGCAGACTCAGAATCCAAAAGTAGTGATTATTTACAAAAGACAGTCACCATAATATACATGTAACAGAAGGAATATCTACAAAAATAAACTGTTAACAAGGCTTAACGGGATAAAACTAAATTTATAGCAACTGAGATTGACTTAACGTAACACAACGTGCACCCAGCTACATGAACATGCTGTCCGTCAGCACTTGACTGGCATACAATTGGTGAATACCGTGGAGCAGGTACGTTCACCATCTAGCCTGGAAAAGGTAAGTGAAAAGGTTGTACATTTACTCTTTACACACAATAGACAGTCACCTTCCACTTAGCCTTTAACTTTAGTTTCCTTTTACTGTCTCTACCAAATCTCAAAACACCAATAATCCATAACATATGTAATGCCAAACACCGCCATAGATGGTTTAGTGTGGTGACCTCATTGTTGAGGTCACAGAGATCATACAAGCAGGAAATGATCCAACCTTTTGTCCCTGGAACACATGGTGGGTATGGTAAGTAACTCAATTAAATTAATTTAAAGAATGCACGTTTGATATAAACTAGTTCTAACTTAATGATACTTGTCTGAGTCTGATTCTATACGGAAGTGTTGGTGTATGCACTGTAACCAAATATAATGCAAAACACAAACAAACCCGGGATAGTAAGTGCATGCACATTACAGAACAAAGGTAGAATTTGGCAAACAAATACTAAACAAGCGTGATTAAAATGAAATGGTAGATGGGGATTAATGGTGTGGTTCTAACTTTCGTACCTGAGCACAGATACCTCCAGCTCCTATCACATAGGCAAGGTACTGGACCTCAGGTTTGGCGATGTGACACTTTTTTGCTTTGATAACCAGACCAGCACTCTGGATACGCTGGAATACGTCCGCAAGAAGTTGCACATGCTCCTCCCAGGTCCGGCTAAGGGTCACAATGTTATCAATGTGAGCTGCTGCATGGTCTTCTGCCCTTCTCAAAACTTCATCCACTAACCTCTGAAATGTTGCTGGTGCTTCATGCAGACCAAAGGGCATCATACGTAAGCTATGACACTGTAGAGACAGCTCAGAGTGTTGTCAAGTTCATGGAAGAGTTTGTTAAGGGCGCTTGCCGGTACCCTTTACAGAAGTCAAGGGTTGTCAGGAAGTTAGCATTCCCCAAGTGTTCAATAAGATAATCAACCCTTGGCATTGGACAGGGATCAAAAGCAGACAGCGTTCAACTTTGAAAAATTGACACAGACTCTCAGTCTAGGGTTGTCCTTCTTTGGGACCAACACCACTGTGCTACACCACTCACTGTGAGAGGGCTCGATGATACCTGTGGCCAGCATCTCCTCCACTTCTTGCTTCAATTCAGGAACAGGTCTGACTGGAATGCGGCAGGTGGTGTCCCAAATTGGCTTCTGGTCAGATGAATGCAAACGGATCTAGTGTTCAATGAGGTGCGTACTCATTGTGCTACTGGCCCTGGCCTCACTGGACTGCTTAGCTATCAACTTGGCAAGGATAGGAATGTCAAGGCCTAACACAATCTGATAGATTGATGTTAGATATTGGTAGATGTTGAAATACCCCTACTGATAGCATGTAGTGTTGACCATCAACCTGAATAGCTACTTCAGCTATGGGGTATCCTACCTTATCACCATGAATACAACAAACATCAACAGTTCCTCCACAGAAAATGCCATCCCTAGGGAGACTGTCCAGTCTGACTGTCCTCAATTACACACCTATTGTAAGTTCCTCACGTTGACCTTCTGGGACATTTTCACTCTCTAACTCACTAAGAGTAAACTGGGTAGTAAATAACATGTAGTTTTTACCAATAGGTATCCTTAGACACTTTCTTAAAATGTATTAAGAATGACGGATGCTTTATTTCTTGGCTCAAATTTAGCTGAAATTGGCGGAGTGATTGTACCTTGTATTCTGACCTCTGAACTTATTGCCATCAACAGGCGTACTTGATGGTGGAAATGGGCAGGGCTTGGCTGGGAGGTACTCTTTTGAGTTCTGCCACTTCTTTGGAAGCCTTTGGGCTCCTTAATCCAGATGCGAAGCTCAGGATTAAGAACTTTTAAAGAACTCCATGATGATGGTGTCCCCAATTTGCTCTTTTGTCTTAGTTTTTGGTGTCATCCACTTATCAGAAAGGTCCTGGAGGCGTACCTGTAGCTCTTTAGGGGTCTCCCCTTATCCTGGCACACTGGAACGAGACCTCACTCGATAGGTCTCTGCACTGATTTCAAATTTCTGCAAGACAGCACACTTTGCATTTTCATAGTTCATGGTGTAATCAATGTCCATTGCTACATATGCTGAACGGGCTTTACCAGTTAGCAGAGGGGTTTGGTGGAAGGCCCACTCATCTTGAGGCCACTGGCAGGCATGAGCAATTCTTTCAAAGGTGATTAAATAATGTTCAGTATCTTCACCTTCATTATAGGGATGCATCTTAGGGCTTTTCCAGCCAGGAAACCTCACCAGACTGGAATGTTGTCCTCCATTAATTGACTGCAATGGATCAGCCTCATGCCTGCTGTGGATTGCTTGACTGTGAGAAGAATCGTCTGCTGGCTCTATGGCAGCTGTGGTGCTTGTGGCTGCCAATTCGTCCCTCAGCTGATGACGATCCTGGCGGTCTCCACCTATCCTCCTGTCACTTGCGCTTGGCATCGCGGTCGGCTTGCTGTTGCAACAGGCCTCGCAAAATACTGAACAACGAAGCAGCGCTTTCTTGTTCCTGGAGTTGACCACATGCTGCCCCCAGCTGGTCAGGAACATCTTGAGCTGTGTCTGGTGGACACTCGGTTACTTGACTTTTCTTTTGTCTTGACATTTTCTTCACTGCCTCCTACTGGCTTGGGACCCACAAACTGCCACTAAATGTTGTGAATCCTGGCCAGAGACATAGGATTTAGTGGAGGCAGACTCAGAAACGTTGTTCCAATCCAAAAGCAGTGTTTATTTACAAAATAAAGTGTCACCAATATACGTGTAACAAAAAAAAAAAGGAATATCTACAAAATTAAACGGTTAACCAGGCTAAACTGAATAAAACTAAACTTATAGCAACATAGATTGACTTAACATAACGTAACACAACGTGCACCCAGCTACACAAACATGGTTCCCCTCCTCCCGACAAGCAACTGCTTATATAATGCTGTCCATGAGCACTTGACTGGCATGCAAACTGATCAAAATCATGGAGCAGGTACGTTCACCATCTCCTCTGGAAAAGGTAAGTGAAAAGGTTGTACATTTACTCTTTACACACAATAGACAGTCACCTTCCACTTAGCCTTTAACTTTAGTTTCCTTTTACCATCTCTACCAAATCTCAAAACACCAATAATCCATAATTCCCAAACACCCCCATAGATGGTTTAGTCTGGTGACCTTATTGATGAGGTCACAGAGACCATAAAAGCAGGAAGTGACAAGCAACCTTTTGTCCCTGGAACACATGGTGGGTATGGTAAATAACTCAACATACATTCATTCATTCATCTTCTGTAACCGCTCGTTCCTGTTTAGGGTTGCGGGGTCTGCTGGAGCCTATCCAGCGGTCATCGGGCGAGAGGCGGGGTACACCCTGGACAGGTCTCCAGTCTATCGCAGGGCTAACATAGAGAGACAGACAACTATTCACATTCACACTCACACCTACGGCCAATTTAGAATCACCAATGAACCTAACCAGCATGTCTTTGGACGGTGGGAGGAAGCCGGAATACCCCCGGAGAGAACCCACGCAGACACAGGGAGAACATGCAAACTCATGGATTGACCTTCTCGCAGTGAGGCATCAGTACTAACCACCTCGCCACTGTGCGAATTTAAAGAATGCACGTTTGATATAAACTAGTCCTAACTTAATGATACTCGTCTGATTCTATATGGAAATGTTGGTGTACGAATTGTAACCAAATATAATGCAAAACACAAACGAACCTGGGATAGTAAGTGTATGCACATTACAGACCAAAGGTGGAATTTGGCAAACAAATACTAAAGAAGCATGATTTAAATGCAATGGTAAATGGGGACAAATGGTGTGGTTCTAACTCACTTTGTCACAAGGTGTTAATTCTTGAATCAGATGCTGATTTTCAGTGATGGATTGAAGCCCAGCATTATGCCGTTTTCAGTTCAGGATAAACTCTGTATACATGCTGAAAGCTACCCGCTGGAGTTTTGGACTTCCAGCTACAGATCAATTTTTTTACAGGTAAGTTACTGTTTTATTTGCGTCACATGAGGAAGCCGTCCTCAACGCAGTGTGATGTAATGTGACACGCACAATTATGTTTCCTAAACTCAGCGTTTTAAGGGTTGTATGTGCCAAGTACACACAGAGCAGTCTAGTGATCCAGCTCCTTGAGTTTTCTTTCCACATCCGAGGGTCAGACAATTCAGCTAATGTTTATAATAAGTTTCCTGTCTGAACCACTGAACTTGACCCAGCAAACAGAAAAAGTAATAAGATCCTGTCCTGACTATTGTAAACCGCTAATATCATGTATTACTAAAGGCATTACATTCAGTAGTTTATTGGCAGTCACTCTGTATGTACAGGACAGCTAACAGGTGGATTGTGAGGCACAAACGAGACTTCCATGCATACAGTTAAAAACAAGCAATAGAGTACATTCAGACTGTTACATTGCATGTTATATTTGCAGCAGCCGCACTTAAGTATAAAATAATACATTTCATTTCATTTCATCTGCACAGTTCATCACGTTTACATTTTTCAGTGTGAAATATTTACATACAAAATCTTTATATATATATATATCTTTACATATATTTCTATATCTATACAAACATTTTACATTTACATGTATACACATTTTAAGATTACAGTATTTACATCATGTGTTATCAGCAATCTTGGCTGTTACCACTTGCAAGAGGGTTTCAAATCTTTTCACAAAAACTTGAATATTGTCAAGTGAGAATGTTTCACATGGTGGACAGCCATCCTAAGATCCAGAGGAGACACAAGGAATCACGTTTGAAACATTAATAAAACAGACACGTTTGGTAATTCAAGTTTAAGTAACGGTTAAGTGAGATTGAAAGGTATGAATTACAAATGTCATGCAAGGATTTTGAAAACGGGACTTACTTCAGGATGCAGTGTAAGGTTGAAATGATAGAAGCAGTCTACGTTGTTATCTTTAACATCTTCCTCATCGAGGACCATGATCATCTCCAGCGTGAAACATTGGAGTGACTTCACTGTACAGTTACGCTAGGAGAGAAAGAAATCTCTCATTATGGACACAGTTACATTCATTCATTCATTCATTCATTCATTCAGTTTCTGTAGCCACTTGTTGTCTGGAGGGCCGGGGGGGGGCAGGAGCCTATCCCAGCTGTCATTGGGCGAGAGGTTTGGTACACCCTGGACAGGTTGCCAGTCTATCACAGGGCTAACACAGAGAGACAGACATCCATTCACATTCACATTTAGAATCACCAGTGAACCTAACCAGCATGTCTTTGGACGATGGGAGGAAGCCGGAGTACCCGGAGAGAAACCACACAGACACAGGGAGAACATGCAAACATGCTATGAGGCATCAGTGCTAACCACCACACCCACATAGTTACAGGTTTAGTTAATTAACATTTATAAACGTACAGCCAGCAAGCTATCCTAAAGTTCACCTGCCCAGTGCTACAAAATACTTTACTGGGGGATTTGAGTACGGATCTGAAGGGCCAATCAAATAGTTTTGTGCTGTGATGGACAGAAAAGTATAGTGGCAGCGATATGGTCGTAAACGCTAAGAAATAATTCATGGAGGTAGGCAGCTGGAGGCAGGCATTATGGCAGGATGTACAATCTCTCCACTAGCCTTTACAATGGCAATGGAGGTCATTATTAGGGCTTCCAAATGGGTGGTCGGTGGAGAAAGGCTGCAGGGAGGGCTTCGCCTCCCACCCAATTAGGGCCTACATGGACGACATGACAACAGCAACGTCAACCGCTCCTTGTACCAGAAGATTGCTGGATAAGCTAAATAGCAACCTGCAGTGGGCTAGGATGAAAGTGAAGCCTATTAAATCTAGGAGTATTTCTATTGTTAAAGGAAAGGTAGTAGATAAGAAGTTTGTTATAAATGATGAGGTAGTTCCCACAGTGCTGGAGAAGCCAGTGAAGAGCTTGGGAAGATGGTATGATGCAAGTCTTAGTGATAAGGCGCAGTTTGAAGGGTTGAGGCAGGACATGATTCAAGGCATTTCAAGCATAGACCGGTCAGGGCTACCAGGGAAGTTAAAATTGTGGTGCTGGCAACTTGGTTTACTGCCCCGGCTAATGTGGCCGCTGACGGTGTATGAGGTTGCCCTTTCAAAGGTAGGAAAGTTGGAAAGAATGATTAATTCATTTATCAGAAAGTGGCTTGGTGTCCCACGCTGCTTAAGTGACACAGCCTTGTATGGGAAAGGCATTCTGGAGCTCCCAGTTACCAGCTTAACAGAGGAGTTTAAGTGTGCTAAAGTTAGACTGGAAATGACTCTTAAAGTTAGATTATGCTTCCGCGTAGTGATCACGCAATGGTCACGCAATGGCCACGCAGTTGCTCGGACGCAGTCGTGAGACCGTGATGGTTCTGCGTGGGGTTTACGTGTTGAAATGCATGCCACACCGGTAGAGGGCGCTATGGTTTTTTGTGACCGACCGACCGACACTCTTGTGACTATCTCGCCTCGTTATTTACCTTCCGGCTTTTGCCGTAGTCACAGTGAAGGATGGACACCGAGACAGAGAGACTGGCGTTGGAGCTCCAAATTATTCAAGCAGAGGAAGAAATACTTCTATTGCAAATTAGGGCACGACAAAGGAGACAATGATGTTTATGAGTGGAAACCGGAAAAGCGGTCTCCAGCGGATGTAGTTAGCGGACCAATCACAGCCAATGCCGCTGCGTTGCTGCTGCGTTGCTGCTGCGTTGCTGCTGCATTGCTGCTGCGTCGCCTCGACGCGCGTCGAGGATTTTTGGGAGGTGCGCGTCTGGCCCTTGCGTAGGACGCACGGGGGTCCGCAAGGACGCAATAGGTCCGTAATAGGTCCGTACGCACGGACGCGCTGTGTCAACGCGGAAGCATAATTTCGGCTTTACTCAGTCGAAGGATCCAGTGGTTAGGAGTGTAGCGCCTACTATTAAGACAGGGAGGAAGTGGAAGGCAAAAGAGGCAGTGCAGCAAGCACAGGCAGCTCTTAAACATAGGGATATCATAGGTCATGTACAGCAAGGGCGTGGAGGCCTAGGGCTGTGTGCAGGGAAACCTCTGTGGAGCAAGGCATCAGCAGTAGAAAGGAGAAAGATGGTAGTGGAAGAAGTACAGAAGCAAGAGGAAGCAGTTAGATGCTCGAAGGCAGTGTCGCAGGCTAAGCAGGGTCAGTGGGTGAACTGGGAGAGTGTGGAGAAAAGGAAGTTGAAGTGGAGAGAGCTTCGGAGCATGGAGGCTAGGAGGATTAGATTTATGTTAGGGGCTACTTATGATGTGCTGCCAACTCCCCAGAACCTAAAACAGTGGGTAGGTGAGGATGCTGCCTGCCCACTGTGCACTTGTGTCTGCACGCTTAGCCATATTCTGACAGGTTGTAAGGTCAGTCTTTCCCAAGGACGTTATACCTGGCGTCACAATCAGGTACTGAAATGTTTAGCAGCTGCAATTGAGGAAAAACGGGTGAATGTAAATTCCATGGCCGTTAACAGACAGAATAGATGTATTAAGTTTGTACGGGAGGGAGAAAAGGCTAGACTAGCAGGCATCAGGCATAACACGGGACAGCTAAGAGTAGGAGGAGCCTGGCAGATGAGAGCGGATTTAAATGGACAACTGGTTATCCCAGCTGAGATAGCTAGCACCCGACTACGGCCAGATCTGCTGTTGTGGTCTGAGCTAGAGAAAGTAGTCTACTTTATAGAGCTGACTGTCCCGTGGGAAGATAGAGTTGAGGAGGCTAATGAGCGAAAAAGAGCTAAGTATGCAGAGTTAGCAGCAGATGCAGAGCAGAATGGATGGAAGGCTTATGTCCGCCCGGTAGAAGTGGGCTGCCGTGGATTTGTGGCAAAGTCGGTGATTGCTCTGCTGAGTGAGCTGGGCATACGGGGAAGAAGCCAGAGGACTGCGGTTAGCAATATGTCCCGGGCAGCAGAGAGAGCCAGCGACTGGTTATGGGTACGCATGAAGCATGCTAGCTGGGGAACTAGCTAAGGTAAGGATGGCCGCATGTAGGCCACGGTCGATTTGTTTGTTACGCGATTTGTTTGTTTGTTACGTGTTTCGGCCCGCATCAACGGGGCGAATCATGGTAGATTTGTTTGTTTGTTACGTGGTTCAGCCCGCATCAACGGGGCGAATCATGGTAGATTTGTTTGTTTGTTACGTGGTTCAGCCCGCATCAACGGGGCGAATCATGGTAGATTTGTTTGTTTGGCTCGTGGTTATTAGTTACTATATTAGTTGTTGATAGATATCGAATGGTGAGGAAAACAGGGTTGTGCAGTGGCAGTGTGGAGGGGGGTGACTCCAGGACGCTGGAAGTCA
>NW_028181571.1:0-73848 GCF_963514085.1 Chelon labrosus
ATTGCAGCTCAATATTCAGTGAGGACAGGGCCTTTTTAAGTCGAAATGTGCAAAAAGGCATCCACTCGCTCTGAAACGGCTGTTTTGCTCTCCACCACATTAACTGTCAGACTGGCCGAATTGGACCGATTCTGCCTCTTTCTTGCCTCTACATGTGAAGAACAGGGTGCTTGTGAGCATATTGTGCAGTTTCGAGCAGGTAGCTGGTTTGGAACGGGACCGGTGGGGCAGAGCAATCCTAGCGGCTCGCCCGAGCAGTGGAAGCCGGCGAGGGTGCGCGTTCGGCCGGATGAATGGGGCGGTGTCAGGGCCCCTCTCGTGGAGGATAAAAATCATGCTTTTTCCCTCATTACACATCCCATGCGAGCTTGTAATGATAAGACCTGATCCAGATCACACATTGCAGCTCAATATTCAGTGAGGACAGGGCCTTTTTAAGTCGAAATGTGCAAAAAGGCATCCTCTCGCTCTGAAACGGCTGTTTTGCTCTCCACCACATTAACGGTCAGACTGGCCGAATTGGACCGATTCTGCCTCTTTCTTGCCTCTACATGTGAAGAACAGGGTGCTTGTGAGCATATTGTGCAGTTTCGAGCAGGTAGCTGCCTTGGAACGGGACCGGTGGGGCAGAGCAATCCTAGCGGCTCGCCCGAGCAGTGGAAGCCGGCGAGGGTGCGCGTTCGGCCGGATGAATGGGGCGGTGTCAGGGCCCCTCTCGTGGAGGATAAAAATCATGCTTTTTCCCTCATTACACATCCCATGCGAGCTTGTAATGATAAGACCTGATCCAGATCACACATTGCAGCTCAATATTCAGTGAGGACAGGGCCTTTTTAAGTCGAAATGTGCAAAAAGGCATCCTCTCGCTCTGAAACGGCTGTTTTGCTCTCCACCACATTAACGGTCAGACTGGCCGAATTGGACCGATTCTGCCTCTTTCTTGCCTCTACATGTGAAGAACAGGGTGCTTGTGAGCATATTGTGCAGTTTCGAGCAGGTAGCTGGTTTGGAACGGGACCGGTGGGGCAGAGCAATCCTAGCGGCTCGCCCGAGCAGTGGAAGCCGGCGAGGGTGCGCGTTCGGGCCGGATGAATGGGGCGGTGTCAGGGCCCCTCTCGTGGAGGATAAAAATCATGCTTTTTCCCTCATTACACATCCCATGCGAGCTTGTAATGATAAGACCTGATCCAGATCACACATTGCAGCTCAATATTCAGTGAGGACAGGGCCTTTTTAAGTCGAAATGTGCAAAAAGGCATCCTCTCGCTCTGAAACGGCTGTTTTGCTCTCCACCACATTAACGGTCAGACTGGCCGAATTGGACCGATTCTGCCTCTTTCTTGCCTCTACATGTGAAGAAACAGGGTGCTTGTGAGCATATTGTGCAGTTTCGAGCAGGTAGCTGGCTTGGAACGGGACCGGTGGGGCAGAGCAATCCTAGCGGCTCGCCCGAGCAGTGGAAGCCGGCGAGGGTGCGCGTTCGGCCGGATGAATGGGCCGGTGTCAGGGCCCCTCTCGTGGAGGATAAAAATCATGCTTTTTCCCTCATTACACATCCCATGCGAGCTTGTAATGATAAGACCTGATCCAGATCACACATTGCAGCTCAATATTCAGTGAGGACAGGGCCTTTTTAAGTCGAAATGTGCAAAAAGGCATCCTCTCGCTCTGAAACGGCTGTTTTGCTCTCCACCACATTAACGGTCAGACTGGCCGAATTGGACCGATTCTGCCTCTTTCTTGCCTCTACATGTGAAGAACAGGGTGCTTGTGAGCATATTGTGCAGTTTCGAGCAGGTAGCTGGCTTGGAACGGGACCGGTGGGGCAGAGCAATCCTAGCGGCTCGCCCGAGCAGTGGAAGCCGGCGAGGGTGCGCGTTCGGCCGGATGAATGGGCCGGTGTCAGGGTCCCTCTCGTGGAGGATAAAAATCATGCTTTTTCCCTCATTACACATCCCATGCGAGCTTGTAATGATAAGACCTGATCCAGATCACACATTGCAGCTCAATATTCAGTGAGGACAGGGCCTTTTTAAGTCGAAATGTGCAAAAAGGCATCCACTCGCTCTGAAACGGCTGTTTTGCTCTCCACCACATTAACTGTCAGACTGGCCGAATTGGACCGATTCTGCCTCTTTCTTGCCTCTACATGTGAAGAACAGGGTGCTTGTGAGCATATTGTGCAGTTTCGAGCAGGTAGCTGGTTTGGAACGGGACCGGTGGGGCAGAGCAATCCTAGCGGCTCGCCCGAGCAGTGGAAGCCGGCGAGGGTGCGCGTTCGGCCGGATGAATGGGCCGGTGTCAGGGCCCCTCTCGTGGAGGATAAAAATCATGCTTTTTCCCTCATTACACATCCCATGCGAGCTTGTAATGATAAGACCTGATCCAGATCACACATTGCAGCTCAATATTCAGTGAGGACAGGGCCTTTTTAAGTCGAAATGTGCAAAAAGGCATCCTCTCGCTCTGAAACGGCTGTTTTGCTCTCCACCACATTAACGGTCAGACTGGCCGAATTGGACCGATTCTGCCTCTTTCTTGCCTCTACATGTGAAGAACAGGGTGCTTGTGAGCATATTGTGCAGTTTCGAGCAGGTAGCTGGCTTGGAACGGGACCGGTGGGGCAGAGCAATCCTAGCGGCTCGCCCGAGCAGTGGAAGCCGGCGAGGGTGCGCGTTCGGCCGGATGAATGGGCCGGTGTCAGGGCCCCTCTCGTGGAGGATAAAAATCATGCTTTTTCCCTCATTACACATCCCATGCGAGCTTGTAATGATAAGACCTGATCCAGATCACACATTGCAGCTCAATATTCAGTGAGGACAGGGCCTTTTTAAGTCGAAATGTGCAAAAAGGCATCCACTCGCTCTGAAACGGCTGTTTTGCTCTCCACCACATTAACTGTCAGACTGGCCGAATTGGACCGATTCTGCCTCTTTCTTGCCTCTACATGTGAAGAACAGGGTGCTTGTGAGCATATTGTGCAGTTTCGAGCAGGTAGCTGGTTTGGAACGGGACCGGTGGGGCAGAGCAATCCTAGCGGCTCGCCCGAGCAGTGGAAGCCGGCGAGGGTGCGCGTTCGGCCGGATGAATGGGCCGGTGTCAGGGCCCCTCTCGTGGAGGATAAAAATCATGCTTTTTCCCTCATTACACATCCCATGCGAGCTTGTAATGATAAGACCTGATCCAGATCACACATTGCAGCTCAATATTCAGTGAGGACAGGGCCTTTTTAAGTCGAAATGTGCAAAAAGGCATCCTCTCGCTCTGAAACGGCTGTTTTGCTCTCCACCACATTAACGGTCAGACTGGCCGAATTGGACCGATTCTGCCTCTTTCTTGCCTCTACATGTGAAGAACAGGGTGCTTGTGAGCATATTGTGCAGTTTCGAGCAGGTAGCTGGCTTGGAACGGGACCGGTGGGGCAGAGCAATCCTAGCGGCTCGCCCGAGCAGTGGAAGCCGGCGAGGGTGCGCGTTCGGCCGGATGAATGGGGCGGTGTCAGGGCCCCTCTCGTGGAGGATAAAAATCATGCTTTTTCCCTCATTACACATCCCATGCGAGCTTGTAATGATAAGACCTGATCCAGATCACACATTGCAGCTCAATATTCAGTGAGGACAGGGCCTTTTTAAGTCGAAATGTGCAAAAAGGCATCCTCTCACTCTGAAACGGCTGTTTTGCTCTCCACCACATTAACGGTCAGACTGGCCGAATTGGACCGATTCTGCCTCTTTCTTGCCTCTACATGTGAAGAACAGGGTGCTTGTGAGCATATTGTGCAGTTTCGAGCAGGTAGCTGGTTTGGAACGGGACCGGTGGGGCAGAGCAATCCTAGCGGCTCGCCCGAGCAGTGGAAGCCGGCGAGGGTGCGCGTTCGGCCGGATGAATGGGGCGGTGTCAGGGCCCCTCTCGTGGAGGATAAAAATCATGCTTTTTCCCTCATTACACATCCCATGCGAGCTTGTAATGATAAGACCTGATCCAGATCACACATTGCAGCTCAATATTCAGTGAGGACAGGGCCTTTTTAAGTCGAAATGTGCAAAAAGGCATCCTCTCGCTCTGAAACGGCTGTTTTGCTCTCCACCACATTAACGGTCAGACTGGCCGAATTGGACCGATTCTGCCTCTTTCTTGCCTCTACATGTGAAGAACAGGGTGCTTGTGAGCATATTGTGCAGTTTCGAGCAGGTAGCTGGCTTGGAACGGGACCGGTGGGGCAGAGCAATCCTAGCGGCTCGCCCGAGCAGTGGAAGCCGGCGAGGGTGCGCGTTCGGCCGGATGAATGGGCCGGTGTCAGGGCCCCTCTCGTGGAGGATAAAAATCATGCTTTTTCCCTCATTACACATCCCATGCGAGCTTGTAATGATAAGACCTGATCCAGATCACACATTGCAGCTCAATATTCAGTGAGGACAGGGCCTTTTTAAGTCGAAATGTGCAAAAAGGCATCCTCTCGCTCTGAAACGGCTGTTTTGCTCTCCACCACATTAACGGTCAGACTGGCCGAATTGGACCGATTCTGCCTCTTTCTTGCCTCTACATGTGAAGAACAGGGTGCTTGTGAGCATATTGTGCAGTTTCGAGCAGGTAGCTGGTTTGGAACGGGACCGGTGGGGGCAGAGCAATCCTAGCGGCTCGCCCGAGCAGTGGAAGCCGGCGAGGGTGCGCGTTCGGCCGGATGAATGGGGCGGTGTCAGGGCCCCTCTCGTGGAGGATAAAAATCATGCTTTTTCCCTCATTACACATCCCATGCGAGCTTGTAATGATAAGACCTGATCCAGATCACACATTGCAGCTCAATATTCAGTGAGGACAGGGCCTTTTTAAGTCGAAATGTGCAAAAAGGCATCCTCTCGCTCTGAAACGGCTGTTTTGCTCTCCACCACATTAACGGTCAGACTGCCGAATTGGACCGATTCTGCCTCTTTCTTGCCTCTACATGTGAAGAACAGGGTGCTTGTGAGCATATTGTGCAGTTTCGAGCAGGTAGCTGGCTTGGAACGGGACCGGTGGGGCAGAGCAATCCTAGCGGCTCGCCCGAGCAGTGGAAGCCGGCGAGGGTGCGCGTTCGGCCGGATGAATGGGCCGGTGTCAGGGCCCCTCTCGTGGAGGATAAAAATCATGCTTTTTCCCTCATTACACATCCCATGCGAGCTTGTAATGATAAGACCTGATCCAGATCACACATTGCAGCTCAATATTCAGTGAGGACAGGGCCTTTTTAAGTCGAAATGTGCAAAAAGGCATCCTCTCGCTCTGAAACGGCTGTTTTGCTCTCCACCACATTAACGGTCAGACTGGCCGAATTGGACCGATTCTGCCTCTTTCTTGCCTCTACATGTGAAGAACAGGGTGCTTGTGAGCATATTGTGCAGTTTCGAGCAGGTAGCTGGCTTGGAACGGGACCGGTGGGGCAGAGCAATCCTAGCGGCTCGCCCGAGCAGTGGAAGCCGGCGAGGGTGCGCGTTCGGCCGGATGAATGGGCCGGTGTCAGGGTCCCTCTCGTGGAGGATAAAAATCATGCTTTTTCCCTCATTACACATCCCATGCGAGCTTGTAATGATAAGACCTGATCCAGATCACACATTGCAGCTCAATATTCAGTGAGGACAGGGCCTTTTTAAGTCGAAATGTGCAAAAAGGCATCCACTCGCTCTGAAACGGCTGTTTTGCTCTCCACCACATTAACTGTCAGACTGGCCGAATTGGACCGATTCTGCCTCTTTCTTGCCTCTACATGTGAAGAACAGGGTGCTTGTGAGCATATTGTGCAGTTTCGAGCAGGTAGCTGGTTTGGAACGGGACCGGTGGGGCAGAGCAATCCTAGCGGCTCGCCCGAGCAGTGGAAGCCGGCGAGGGTGCGCGTTCGGCCGGATGAATGGGCCGGTGTCAGGGCCCCTCTCGTGGAGGATAAAAATCATGCTTTTTCCCTCATTACACATCCCATGCGAGCTTGTAATGATAAGACCTGATCCAGATCACACATTGCAGCTCAATATTCAGTGAGGACAGGGCCTTTTTAAGTCGAAATGTGCAAAAAGGCATCCTCTCGCTCTGAAACGGCTGTTTTGCTCTCCACCACATTAACGGTCAGACTGGCCGAATTGGACCGATTCTGCCTCTTTCTTGCCTCTACATGTGAAGAACAGGGTGCTTGTGAGCATATTGTGCAGTTTCGAGCAGGTAGCTGGCTTGGAACGGGACCGGTGGGGCAGAGCAATCCTAGCGGCTCGCCCGAGCAGTGGAAGCCGGCGAGGGTGCGCGTTCGGCCGGATGAATGGGCCGGTGTCAGGGCCCCTCTCGTGGAGGATAAAAATCATGCTTTTTCCCTCATTACACATCCCATGCGAGCTTGTAATGATAAGACCTGATCCAGATCACACATTGCAGCTCAATATTCAGTGAGGACAGGGCCTTTTTAAGTCGAAATGTGCAAAAAGGCATCCTCTCGCTCTGAAACGGCTGTTTTGCTCTCCACCACATTAACGGTCAGACTGGCCGAATTGGACCGATTCTGCCTCTTTCTTGCCTCTACATGTGAAGAACAGGGTGCTTGTGAGCATATTGTGCAGTTTCGAGCAGGTAGCTGGTTTGGAACGGGACCGGTGGGGCAGAGCAATCCTAGCGGCTCGCCCGAGCAGTGGAAGCCGGCGAGGGTGCGCGTTCGGCCGGATGAATGGGGCGGTGTCAGGGCCCCTCTCGTGGAGGATAAAAATCATGCTTTTTCCCTCATTACACATCCCATGCGAGCTTGTAATGATAAGACCTGATCCAGATCACACATTGCAGCTCAATATTCAGTGAGGACAGGGCCTTTTTAAGTCGAAATGTGCAAAAAGGCATCCTCTCGCTCTGAAACGGCTGTTTTGCTCTCCACCACATTAACGGTCAGACTGGCCGAATTGGACCGATTCTGCCTCTTTCTTGCCTCTACATGTGAAGAACAGGGTGCTTGTGAGCATATTGTGCAGTTTCGAGCAGGTAGCTGGCTTGGAACGGGACCGGTGGGGCAGAGCAATCCTAGCGGCTCGCCCGAGCAGTGGAAGCCGGCGAGGGTGCGCGTTCGGCCGGATGAATGGGCCGGTGTCAGGGCCCCTCTCGTGGAGGATAAAAATCATGCTTTTTCCCTCATTACACATCCCATGCGAGCTTGTAATGATAAGACCTGATCCAGATCACACATTGCAGCTCAATATTCAGTGAGGACAGGGCCTTTTTAAGTCGAAATGTGCAAAAAGGCATCCTCTCGCTCTGAAACGGCTGTTTTGCTCTCCACCACATTAACGGTCAGACTGGCCGAATTGGACCGATTCTGCCTCTTTCTTGCCTCTACATGTGAAGAACAGGGTGCTTGTGAGCATATTGTGCAGTTTCGAGCAGGTAGCTGGCTTGGAACGGGACCGGTGGGGCAGAGCAATCCTAGCGGCTCGCCCGAGCAGTGGAAGCCGGCGAGGGTGCGCGTTCGGCCGGATGAATGGGCCGGTGTCAGGGTCCCTCTCGTGGAGGATAAAAATCATGCTTTTTCCCTCATTACACATCCCATGCGAGCTTGTAATGATAAGACCTGATCCAGATCACACATTGCAGCTCAATATTCAGTGAGGACAGGGCCTTTTTAAGTCGAAATGTGCAAAAAGGCATCCACTCGCTCTGAAACGGCTGTTTTGCTCTCCACCACATTAACTGTCAGACTGGCCGAATTGGACCGATTCTGCCTCTTTCTTGCCTCTACATGTGAAGAACAGGGTGCTTGTGAGCATATTGTGCAGTTTCGAGCAGGTAGCTGGTTTGGAACGGGACCGGTGGGGCAGAGCAATCCTAGCGGCTCGCCCGAGCAGTGGAAGCCGGCGAGGGTGCGCGTTCGGCCGGATGAATGGGCCGGTGTCAGGGCCCCTCTCGTGGAGGATAAAAATCATGCTTTTTCCCTCATTACACATCCCATGCGAGCTTGTAATGATAAGACCTGATCCAGATCACACATTGCAGCTCAATATTCAGTGAGGACAGGGCCTTTTTAAGTCGAAATGTGCAAAAAGGCATCCTCTCGCTCTGAAACGGCTGTTTTGCTCTCCACCACATTAACGGTCAGACTGGCCGAATTGGACCGATTCTGCCTCTTTCTTGCCTCTACATGTGAAGAACAGGGTGCTTGTGAGCATATTGTGCAGTTTCGAGCAGGTAGCTGGCTTGGAACGGGACCGGTGGGGCAGAGCAATCCTAGCGGCTCGCCCGAGCAGTGGAAGCCGGCGAGGGTGCGCGTTCGGCCGGATGAATGGGCCGGTGTCAGGGCCCCTCTCGTGGAGGATAAAAATCATGCTTTTTCCCTCATTACACATCCCATGCGAGCTTGTAATGATAAGACCTGATCCAGATCACACATTGCAGCTCAATATTCAGTGAGGACAGGGCCTTTTTAAGTCGAAATGTGCAAAAAGGCATCCACTCGCTCTGAAACGGCTGTTTTGCTCTCCACCACATTAACTGTCAGACTGGCCGAATTGGACCGATTCTGCCTCTTTCTTGCCTCTACATGTGAAGAACAGGGTGCTTGTGAGCATATTGTGCAGTTTCGAGCAGGTAGCTGGTTTGGAACGGGACCGGTGGGGCAGAGCAATCCTAGCGGCTCGCCCGAGCAGTGGAAGCCGGCGAGGGTGCGCGTTCGGCCGGATGAATGGGCCGGTGTCAGGGCCCCTCTCGTGGAGGATAAAAATCATGCTTTTTCCCTCATTACACATCCCATGCGAGCTTGTAATGATAAGACCTGATCCAGATCACACATTGCAGCTCAATATTCAGTGAGGACAGGGCCTTTTTAAGTCGAAATGTGCAAAAAGGCATCCTCTCGCTCTGAAACGGCTGTTTTGCTCTCCACCACATTAACGGTCAGACTGGCCGAATTGGACCGATTCTGCCTCTTTCTTGCCTCTACATGTGAAGAACAGGGTGCTTGTGAGCATATTGTGCAGTTTCGAGCAGGTAGCTGGCTTGGAACGGGACCGGTGGGGCAGAGCAATCCTAGCGGCTCGCCCGAGCAGTGGAAGCCGGCGAGGGTGCGCGTTCGGCCGGATGAATGGGGCGGTGTCAGGGCCCCTCTCGTGGAGGATAAAAATCATGCTTTTTCCCTCATTACACATCCCATGCGAGCTTGTAATGATAAGACCTGATCCAGATCACACATTGCAGCTCAATATTCAGTGAGGACAGGGCCTTTTTAAGTCGAAATGTGCAAAAAGGCATCCTCTCACTCTGAAACGGCTGTTTTGCTCTCCACCACATTAACGGTCAGACTGGCCGAATTGGACCGATTCTGCCTCTTTCTTGCCTCTACATGTGAAGAACAGGGTGCTTGTGAGCATATTGTGCAGTTTCGAGCAGGTAGCTGGTTTGGAACGGGACCGGTGGGGCAGAGCAATCCTAGCGGCTCGCCCGAGCAGTGGAAGCCGGCGAGGGTGCGCGTTCGGCCGGATGAATGGGGCGGTGTCAGGGCCCCTCTCGTGGAGGATAAAAATCATGCTTTTTCCCTCATTACACATCCCATGCGAGCTTGTAATGATAAGACCTGATCCAGATCACACATTGCAGCTCAATATTCAGTGAGGACAGGGCCTTTTTAAGTCGAAATGTGCAAAAAGGCATCCTCTCGCTCTGAAACGGCTGTTTTGCTCTCCACCACATTAACGGTCAGACTGGCCGAATTGGACCGATTCTGCCTCTTTCTTGCCTCTACATGTGAAGAACAGGGTGCTTGTGAGCATATTGTGCAGTTTCGAGCAGGTAGCTGGCTTGGAACGGGACCGGTGGGGCAGAGCAATCCTAGCGGCTCGCCCGAGCAGTGGAAGCCGGCGAGGGTGCGCGTTCGGCCGGATGAATGGGCCGGTGTCAGGGCCCCTCTCGTGGAGGATAAAAATCATGCTTTTTCCCTCATTACACATCCCATGCGAGCTTGTAATGATAAGACCTGATCCAGATCACACATTGCAGCTCAATATTCAGTGAGGACAGGGCCTTTTTAAGTCGAAATGTGCAAAAAGGCATCCTCTCGCTCTGAAACGGCTGTTTTGCTCTCCACCACATTAACGGTCAGACTGGCCGAATTGGACCGATTCTGCCTCTTTCTTGCCTCTACATGTGAAGAACAGGGTGCTTGTGAGCATATTGTGCAGTTTCGAGCAGGTAGCTGGTTTGGAACGGGACCGGTGGGGCAGAGCAATCCTAGCGGCTCGCCCGAGCAGTGGAAGCCGGCGAGGGTGCGCGTTCGGCCGGATGAATGGGGCGGTGTCAGGGCCCCTCTCGTGGAGGATAAAAATCATGCTTTTTCCCTCATTACACATCCCATGCGAGCTTGTAATGATAAGACCTGATCCAGATCACACATTGCAGCTCAATATTCAGTGAGGACAGGGCCTTTTTAAGTCGAAATGTGCAAAAAGGCATCCTCTCGCTCTGAAACGGCTGTTTTGCTCTCCACCACATTAACGGTCAGACTGGCCGAATTGGACCGATTCTGCCTCTTTCTTGCCTCTACATGTGAAGAACAGGGTGCTTGTGAGCATATTGTGCAGTTTCGAGCAGGTAGCTGGCTTGGAACGGGACCGGTGGGGCAGAGCAATCCTAGCGGCTCGCCCGAGCAGTGGAAGCCGGCGAGGGTGCGCGTTCGGCCGGATGAATGGGCCGGTGTCAGGGCCCCTCTCGTGGAGGATAAAAATCATGCTTTTTCCCTCATTACACATCCCATGCGAGCTTGTAATGATAAGACCTGATCCAGATCACACATTGCAGCTCAATATTCAGTGAGGACAGGGCCTTTTTAAGTCGAAATGTGCAAAAAGGCATCCTCTCGCTCTGAAACGGCTGTTTTGCTCTCCACCACATTAACGGTCAGACTGGCCGAATTGGACCGATTCTGCCTCTTTCTTGCCTCTACATGTGAAGAACAGGGTGCTTGTGAGCATATTGTGCAGTTTCGAGCAGGTAGCTGGCTTGGAACGGGACCGGTGGGGCAGAGCAATCCTAGCGGCTCGCCCGAGCAGTGGAAGCCGGCGAGGGTGCGCGTTCGGCCGGATGAATGGGCCGGTGTCAGGGCCCCTCTCGTGGAGGATAAAAATCATGCTTTTTCCCTCATTACACATCCCATGCGAGCTTGTAATGATAAGACCTGATCCAGATCACACATTGCAGCTCAATATTCAGTGAGGACAGGGCCTTTTTAAGTCGAAATGTGCAAAAAGGCATCCTCTCGCTCTGAAACGGCTGTTTTGCTCTCCACCACATTAACGGTCAGACTGGCCGAATTGGACCGATTCTGCCTCTTTCTTGCCTCTACATGTGAAGAACAGGGTGCTTGTGAGCATATTGTGCAGTTTCGAGCAGGTAGCTGGCTTGGAACGGGACCGGTGGGGCAGAGCAATCCTAGCGGCTCGCCCGAGCAGTGGAAGCCGGCGAGGGTGCGCGTTCGGCCGGATGAATGGGCCGGTGTCAGGGTCCCTCTCGTGGAGGATAAAAATCATGCTTTTTCCCTCATTACACATCCCATGCGAGCTTGTAATGATAAGACCTGATCCAGATCACACATTGCAGCTCAATATTCAGTGAGGACAGGGCCTTTTTAAGTCGAAATGTGCAAAAAGGCATCCACTCGCTCTGAAACGGCTGTTTTGCTCTCCACCACATTAACTGTCAGACTGGCCGAATTGGACCGATTCTGCCTCTTTCTTGCCTCTACATGTGAAGAACAGGGTGCTTGTGAGCATATTGTGCAGTTTCGAGCAGGTAGCTGGTTTGGAACGGGACCGGTGGGGCAGAGCAATCCTAGCGGCTCGCCCGAGCAGTGGAAGCCGGCGAGGGTGCGCGTTCGGCCGGATGAATGGGCCGGTGTCAGGGCCCCTCTCGTGGAGGATAAAAATCATGCTTTTTCCCTCATTACACATCCCATGCGAGCTTGTAATGATAAGACCTGATCCAGATCACACATTGCAGCTCAATATTCAGTGAGGACAGGGCCTTTTTAAGTCGAAATGTGCAAAAAGGCATCCTCTCGCTCTGAAACGGCTGTTTTGCTCTCCACCACATTAACGGTCAGACTGGCCGAATTGGACCGATTCTGCCTCTTTCTTGCCTCTACATGTGAAGAACAGGGTGCTTGTGAGCATATTGTGCAGTTTCGAGCAGGTAGCTGGCTTGGAACGGGACCGGTGGGGCAGAGCAATCCTAGCGGCTCGCCCGAGCAGTGGAAGCCGGCGAGGGTGCGCGTTCGGCCGGATGAATGGGCCGGTGTCAGGGCCCCTCTCGTGGAGGATAAAAATCATGCTTTTTCCCTCATTACACATCCCATGCGAGCTTGTAATGATAAGACCTGATCCAGATCACACATTGCAGCTCAATATTCAGTGAGGACAGGGCCTTTTTAAGTCGAAATGTGCAAAAAGGCATCCACTCGCTCTGAAACGGCTGTTTTGCTCTCCACCACATTAACTGTCAGACTGGCCGAATTGGACCGATTCTGCCTCTTTCTTGCCTCTACATGTGAAGAACAGGGTGCTTGTGAGCATATTGTGCAGTTTCGAGCAGGTAGCTGGTTTGGAACGGGACCGGTGGGGCAGAGCAATCCTAGCGGCTCGCCCGAGCAGTGGAAGCCGGCGAGGGTGCGCGTTCGGCCGGATGAATGGGCCGGTGTCAGGGCCCCTCTCGTGGAGGATAAAAATCATGCTTTTTCCCTCATTACACATCCCATGCGAGCTTGTAATGATAAGACCTGATCCAGATCACACATTGCAGCTCAATATTCAGTGAGGACAGGGCCTTTTTAAGTCGAAATGTGCAAAAAGGCATCCTCTCGCTCTGAAACGGCTGTTTTGCTCTCCACCACATTAACGGTCAGACTGGCCGAATTGGACCGATTCTGCCTCTTTCTTGCCTCTACATGTGAAGAACAGGGTGCTTGTGAGCATATTGTGCAGTTTCGAGCAGGTAGCTGGCTTGGAACGGGACCGGTGGGGCAGAGCAATCCTAGCGGCTCGCCCGAGCAGTGGAAGCCGGCGAGGGTGCGCGTTCGGCCGGATGAATGGGCCGGTGTCAGGGCCCCTCTCGTGGAGGATAAAAATCATGCTTTTTCCCTCATTACACATCCCATGCGAGCTTGTAATGATAAGACCTGATCCAGATCACACATTGCAGCTCAATATTCAGTGAGGACAGGGCCTTTTTAAGTCGAAATGTGCAAAAAGGCATCCTCTCGCTCTGAAACGGCTGTTTTGCTCTCCACCACATTAACGGTCAGACTGGCCGAATTGGACCGATTCTGCCTCTTTCTTGCCTCTACATGTGAAGAACAGGGTGCTTGTGAGCATATTGTGCAGTTTCGAGCAGGTAGCTGGCTTGGAACGGGACCGGTGGGGCAGAGCAATCCTAGCGGCTCGCCCGAGCAGTGGAAGCCGGCGAGGGTGCGCGTTCGGCCGGATGAATGGGCCGGTGTCAGGGTCCCTCTCGTGGAGGATAAAAATCATGCTTTTTCCCTCATTACACATCCCATGCGAGCTTGTAATGATAAGACCTGATCCAGATCACACATTGCAGCTCAATATTCAGTGAGGACAGGGCCTTTTTAAGTCGAAATGTGCAAAAAGGCATCCACTCGCTCTGAAACGGCTGTTTTGCTCTCCACCACATTAACTGTCAGACTGGCCGAATTGGACCGATTCTGCCTCTTTCTTGCCTCTACATGTGAAGAACAGGGTGCTTGTGAGCATATTGTGCAGTTTCGAGCAGGTAGCTGGTTTGGAACGGGACCGGTGGGGCAGAGCAATCCTAGCGGCTCGCCCGAGCAGTGGAAGCCGGCGAGGGTGCGCGTTCGGCCGGATGAATGGGCCGGTGTCAGGGCCCCTCTCGTGGAGGATAAAAATCATGCTTTTTCCCTCATTACACATCCCATGCGAGCTTGTAATGATAAGACCTGATCCAGATCACACATTGCAGCTCAATATTCAGTGAGGACAGGGCCTTTTTAAGTCGAAATGTGCAAAAAGGCATCCTCTCGCTCTGAAACGGCTGTTTTGCTCTCCACCACATTAACGGTCAGACTGGCCGAATTGGACCGATTCTGCCTCTTTCTTGCCTCTACATGTGAAGAACAGGGTGCTTGTGAGCATATTGTGCAGTTTCGAGCAGGTAGCTGGCTTGGAACGGGACCGGTGGGGCAGAGCAATCCTAGCGGCTCGCCCGAGCAGTGGAAGCCGGCGAGGGTGCGCGTTCGGCCGGATGAATGGGCCGGTGTCAGGGCCCCTCTCGTGGAGGATAAAAATCATGCTTTTTCCCTCATTACACATCCCATGCGAGCTTGTAATGATAAGACCTGATCCAGATCACACATTGCAGCTCAATATTCAGTGAGGACAGGGCCTTTTTAAGTCGAAATGTGCAAAAAGGCATCCACTCGCTCTGAAACGGCTGTTTTGCTCTCCACCACATTAACTGTCAGACTGGCCGAATTGGACCGATTCTGCCTCTTTCTTGCCTCTACATGTGAAGAACAGGGTGCTTGTGAGCATATTGTGCAGTTTCGAGCAGGTAGCTGGTTTGGAACGGGACCGGTGGGGCAGAGCAATCCTAGCGGCTCGCCCGAGCAGTGGAAGCCGGCGAGGGTGCGCGTTCGGCCGGATGAATGGGCCGGTGTCAGGGCCCCTCTCGTGGAGGATAAAAATCATGCTTTTTCCCTCATTACACATCCCATGCGAGCTTGTAATGATAAGACCTGATCCAGATCACACATTGCAGCTCAATATTCAGTGAGGACAGGGCCTTTTTAAGTCGAAATGTGCAAAAAGGCATCCTCTCGCTCTGAAACGGCTGTTTTGCTCTCCACCACATTAACGGTCAGACTGGCCGAATTGGACCGATTCTGCCTCTTTCTTGCCTCTACATGTGAAGAACAGGGTGCTTGTGAGCATATTGTGCAGTTTCGAGCAGGTAGCTGGCTTGGAACGGGACCGGTGGGGCAGAGCAATCCTAGCGGCTCGCCCGAGCAGTGGAAGCCGGCGAGGGTGCGCGTTCGGCCGGATGAATGGGGCGGTGTCAGGGCCCCTATCGTTGAGGATAAAAATCATGCTTTTTCCCTCATTACACATCCCATGCGAGCTTGTAATGATAAGACCTGATCCAGATCACACATTGCAGCTCAATATTCAGTGAGGACAGGGCCTTTTTAAGTCGAAATGTGCAAAAAGGCATCCTCTCACTCTGAAACGGCTGTTTTGCTCTCCACCACATTAACGGTCAGACTGGCCGAATTGGACCGATTCTGCCTCTTTCTTGCCTCTACATGTGAAGAACAGGGTGCTTGTGAGCATATTGTGCAGTTTCGAGCAGGTAGCTGGTTTGGAACGGGACCGGTGGGGCAGAGCAATCCTAGCGGCTCGCCCGAGCAGTGGAAGCCGGCGAGGGTGCGCGTTCGGCCGGATGAATGGGGCGGTGTCAGGGCCCCTCTCGTGGAGGATAAAAATCATGCTTTTTCCCTCATTACACATCCCATGCGAGCTTGTAATGATAAGACCTGATCCAGATCACACATTGCAGCTCAATATTCAGTGAGGACAGGGCCTTTTTAAGTCGAAATGTGCAAAAAGGCATCCTCTCGCTCTGAAACGGCTGTTTTGCTCTCCACCACATTAACGGTCAGACTGGCCGAATTGGACCGATTCTGCCTCTTTCTTGCCTCTACATGTGAAGAACAGGGTGCTTGTGAGCATATTGTGCAGTTTCGAGCAGGTAGCTGGCTTGGAACGGGACCGGTGGGGCAGAGCAATCCTAGCGGCTCGCCCGAGCAGTGGAAGCCGGCGAGGGTGCGCGTTCGGCCGGATGAATGGGGCGGTGTCAGGGCCCCTCTCGTGGAGGATAAAAATCATGCTTTTTCCCTCATTACACATCCCATGCGAGCTTGTAATGATAAGACCTGATCCAGATCACACATTGCAGCTCAATATTCAGTGAGGACAGGGCCTTTTTAAGTCGAAATGTGCAAAAAGGCATCCTCTCGCTCTGAAACGGCTGTTTTGCTCTCCACCACATTAACGGTCAGACTGGCCGAATTGGACCGATTCTGCCTCTTTCTTGCCTCTACATGTGAAGAACAGGGTGCTTGTGAGCATATTGTGCAGTTTCGAGCAGGTAGCTGGCTTGGAACGGGACCGGTGGGGCAGAGCAATCCTAGCGGCTCGCCCGAGCAGTGGAAGCCGGCGAGGGTGCGCGTTCGGCCGGATGAATGGGCCGGTGTCAGGGCCCCTCTCGTGGAGGATAAAAATCATGCTTTTTCCCTCATTACACATCCCATGCGAGCTTGTAATGATAAGACCTGATCCAGATCACACATTGCAGCTCAATATTCAGTGAGGACAGGGCCTTTTTAAGTCGAAATGTGCAAAAAGGCATCCTCTCGCTCTGAAACGGCTGTTTTGCTCTCCACCACATTAACGGTCAGACTGGCCGAATTGGACCGATTCTGCCTCTTTCTTGCCTCTACATGTGAAGAACAGGGTGCTTGTGAGCATATTGTGCAGTTTCGAGCAGGTAGCTGGCTTGGAACGGGACCGGTGGGGCAGAGCAATCCTAGCGGCTCGCCCGAGCAGTGGAAGCCGGCGAGGGTGCGCGTTCGGCCGGATGAATGGGCCGGTGTCAGGGCCCCTCTCGTGGAGGATAAAAATCATGCTTTTTCCCTCATTACACATCCCATGCGAGCTTGTAATGATAAGACCTGATCCAGATCACACATTGCAGCTCAATATTCAGTGAGGACAGGGCCTTTTTAAGTCGAAATGTGCAAAAAGGCATCCTCTCGCTCTGAAACGGCTGTTTTGCTCTCCACCACATTAACGGTCAGACTGGCCGAATTGGACCGATTCTGCCTCTTTCTTGCCTCTACATGTGAAGAACAGGGTGCTTGTGAGCATATTGTGCAGTTTCGAGCAGGTAGCTGGCTTGGAACGGGACCGGTGGGGCAGAGCAATCCTAGCGGCTCGCCCGAGCAGTGGAAGCCGGCGAGGGTGCGCGTTCGGCCGGATGAATGGGCCGGTGTCAGGGCCCCTCTCGTGGAGGATAAAAATCATGCTTTTTCCCTCATTACACATCCCATGCGAGCTTGTAATGATAAGACCTGATCCAGATCACACATTGCAGCTCAATATTCAGTGAGGACAGGGCCTTTTTAAGTCGAAATGTGCAAAAAGGCATCCACTCGCTCTGAAACGGCTGTTTTGCTCTCCACCACATTAACTGTCAGACTGGCCGAATTGGACCGATTCTGCCTCTTTCTTGCCTCTACATGTGAAGAACAGGGTGCTTGTGAGCATATTGTGCAGTTTCGAGCAGGTAGCTGGTTTGGAACGGGACCGGTGGGGCAGAGCAATCCTAGCGGCTCGCCCGAGCAGTGGAAGCCGGCGAGGGTGCGCGTTCGGCCGGATGAATGGGCCGGTGTCAGGGCCCCTCTCGTGGAGGATAAAAATCATGCTTTTTCCCTCATTACACATCCCATGCGAGCTTGTAATGATAAGACCTGATCCAGATCACACATTGCAGCTCAATATTCAGTGAGGACAGGGCCTTTTTAAGTCGAAATGTGCAAAAAGGCATCCTCTCGCTCTGAAACGGCTGTTTTGCTCTCCACCACATTAACGGTCAGACTGGCCGAATTGGACCGATTCTGCCTCTTTCTTGCCTCTACATGTGAAGAACAGGGTGCTTGTGAGCATATTGTGCAGTTTCGAGCAGGTAGCTGGCTTGGAACGGGACCGGTGGGGCAGAGCAATCCTAGCGGCTCGCCCGAGCAGTGGAAGCCGGCGAGGGTGCGCGTTCGGCCGGATGAATGGGGCGGTGTCAGGGCCCCTCTCGTGGAGGATAAAAATCATGCTTTTTCCCTCATTACACATCCCATGCGAGCTTGTAATGATAAGACCTGATCCAGATCACACATTGCAGCTCAATATTCAGTGAGGACAGGGCCTTTTTAAGTCGAAATGTGCAAAAAGGCATCCTCTCGCTCTGAAACGGCTGTTTTGCTCTCCACCACATTAACTGTCAGACTGGCCGAATTGGACCGATTCTGCCTCTTTCTTGCCTCTACATGTGAAGAACAGGGTGCTTGTGAGCATATTGTGCAGTTTCGAGCAGGTAGCTGGCTTGGAACGGGACCGGTGGGGCAGAGCAATCCTAGCGGCTCGCCCGAGCAGTGGAAGCCGGCGAGGGTGCGCGTTCGGCCGGATGAATGGGCCGGTGTCAGGGCCCCTCTCGTGGAGGATAAAAATCATGCTTTTTCCCTCATTACACATCCCATGCGAGCTTGTAATGATAAGACCTGATCCAGATCACACATTGCAGCTCAATATTCAGTGAGGACAGGGCCTTTTTAAGTCGAAATGTGCAAAAAGGCATCCTCTCGCTCTGAAACGGCTGTTTTGCTCTCCACCACATTAACGGTCAGACTGGCCGAATTGGACCGATTCTGCCTCTTTCTTGCCTCTACATGTGAAGAACAGGGTGCTTGTGAGCATATTGTGCAGTTTCGAGCAGGTAGCTGGCTTGGAACGGGACCGGTGGGGCAGAGCAATCCTAGCGGCTCGCCCGAGCAGTGGAAGCCGGTGAGGGTGCGCGTTCGGCCGGATGAATGGGCCGGTGTCAGGGCCCCTCTCGTGGAGGATAAAAATCATGCTTTTTCCCTCATTACACATCCCATGCGAGCTTGTAATGATAAGACCTGATCCAGATCACACATTGCAGCTCAATATTCAGTGAGGACAGGGCCTTTTAAGTCGAAATGTGCAAAAAGGCATCCTCTCGCTCTGAAACGGCTGTTTTGCTCTCCACCACATTAACGGTCAGACTGGCCGAATTGGACCGATTCTGCCTCTTTCTTGCCTCTACATGTGAAGAACAGGGTGCTTGTGAGCATATTGTGCAGTTTCGAGCAGGTAGCTGGCTTGGAACGGGACCGGTGGGGCAGAGCAATCCTAGCGGCTCGCCCGAGCAGTGGAAGCCGGCGAGGGTGCGCGTTCGGCCGGATGAATGGGCCGGTGTCAGGGCCCCTCTCGTGGAGGATAAAAATCATGCTTTTTCCCTCATTACACATCCCATGCGAGCTTGTAATGATAAGAACTGATCCAGATCACACATTGCAGCTCAATATTCAGTGAGGACAGGGCCTTTTTAAGTCGAAATGTGCAAAAAGGCATCCTCTCGCTCTGAAACGGCTGTTTTGCTCTCTACCACATTAACGGTCAGACTGGCCGAATTGGAGATTCTGCCTCTTTCTTGCCTCTACATGTGAAGAACAGGGTGCTTGTGAGCATATTGTGCAGTTTCGAGCAGGTAGCTGGCTTGGAACGGGACCGGTGGGGCAGAGCAATCCTAGCGGCTCGCCCGAGCAGTGGAAGCCGGCGAGGGTGCGCGTTCGGCCGGATGAATGGGCCGGTGTCAGGGCCCCTCTCGTGGAGGATAAAAATCATGCTTTTTCCCTCATTACACATCCCATGCGAGCTTGTAATGATAAGACCTGATCCAGATCACACATTGCAACTCAATATTCAGTGAGGACAGGGCCTTTTTAAGTCCCAAATGTGCAAAAGGCATCCTCTCGCTCTGAAACGGCTGTTTTGGCTCTCCACCACATTAACGGTCAGACTTGGCCGAATTGGACCGATTCTGCCTCTTTCTTGCCTCTACATGTGAAGAACAGGGTGCTTGTGAGCATATTGTGCAGTTTCGAGCAGGTAGCTGCCTTGGAACGGGACCGGTGGGGCAGAGCAATCCTAGCGGCTCGCCCGAGCAGTGGAAGCCGGCGAGGGTGCGCGTTCGGCCGGATGAATGGGGCGGTGTCAGGGCCCCTCTCGTGGAGGATAAAAATCATGCTTTTTCCCTCATTACACATCCCATGCGAGCTTGTAATGATAAGACCTGATCCAGATCACACATTGCAGCTCAATATTCAGTGAGGACAGGGCCTTTTTAAGTCGAAATGTGCAAAAAGGCATCCTCTCGCTCTGAAACGGCTGTTTTGCTCTCCACCACATTAACTGTCAGACTGGCCGAATTGGACCGATTCTGCCTCTTTCTTGCCTCTACATGTGAAGAACAGGGTGCTTGTGAGCATATTGTGCAGTTTCGAGCAGGTAGCTGGCTTGGAACGGGACCGGTGGGGCAGAGCAATCCTAGCGGCTCGCCCGAGCAGTGGAAGCCGGCGAGGGTGCGCGTTCGGCCGGATGAATGGGCCGGTGTCAGGGCCCCTCTCGTGGAGGATAAAAATCATGCTTTTTCCCTCATTACACATCCCATGCGAGCTTGTAATGATAAGACCTGATCCAGATCACACATTGCAGCTCAATATTCAGTGAGGACAGGGCCTTTTTAAGTCGAAATGTGCAAAAAGGCATCCTCTCGCTCTGAAACGGCTGTTTTGCTCTCCACCACATTAACGGTCAGACTGGCCGAATTGGACCGATTCTGCCTCTTTCTTGCCTCTACATGTGAAGAACAGGGTGCTTGTGAGCATATTGTGCAGTTTCGAGCAGGTAGCTGGCTTGGAACGGGACCGGTGGGGCAGAGCAATCCTAGCGGCTCGCCCGAGCAGTGGAAGCCGGCGAGGGTGCGCGTTCGGCCAGGATGAATGGGCGGTGTCAGGGCCCCTCTCGTGGAGGATAAAAATCATGCTTTTTCCCTCATTACACATCCCATGCGAGCTTGTAATGATAAGACCTGATCCAGATCACACATTGCAGCTCAATATTCAGTGAGGACAGGGCCTTTTTAAGTCGAAATGTGCAAAAAGGCATCCTCTCGCTCTGAAACGGCTGTTTTGCTCTCCACCACATTAACGGTCAGACTGGCCGAATTGGACCGATTCTGCCTCTTTCTTGCCTCTACATGTGAAGAACAGGGTGCTTGTGAGCATATTGTGCAGTTTCGAGCAGGTAGCTGGCTTGGAACGGGACCGGTGGGGCAGAGCAATCCTAGCGGCTCGCCCGAGCAGTGGAAGCCGGCGAGGGTGCGCGTTCGGCCGGATGAATGGGCCGGTGTCAGGGCCCCTCTCGTGGAGGATAAAAATCATGCTTTTTCCCTCATTACACATCCCATGCGAGCTTGTAATGATAAGACCTGATCCAGATCACACATTGCAGCTCAATATTCAGTGAGGACAGGGCCTTTTTAAGTCGAAATGTGCAAAAAGGCATCCTCTCGCTCTGAAACGGCTGTTTTGCTCTCCACCACATTAACTGTCAGACTGGCCGAATTGGACCGATTCTGCCTCTTTCTTGCCTCTACATGTGAAGAACAGGGTGCTTGTGAGCATATTGTGCAGTTTCGAGCAGGTAGCTGGCTTGGAACGGGACCGGTGGGGCAGAGCAATCCTAGCGGCTCGCCCGAGCAGTGGAAGCCGGCGAGGGTGCGCTTTCGGCCGGATGAATGGGCCGGTGTCAGGGCCCCTCTCGTGGAGGATAAAAATCATGCTTTTTCCCTCATTACACATCCCATGCGAGCTTGTAATGATAAGACCTGATCCAGATCACACATTGCAGCTCAATATTCAGTGAGGACAGGGCCTTTTTAAGTCGAAATGTGCAAAAAGGCATCCTCTCGCTCTGAAACGGCTGTTTTGCTCTCCACCACATTAACGGTCAGACTGGCCGAATTGGACCGATTCTGCCTCTTTCTTGCCTCTACATGTGAAGAACAGGGTGCTTGTGAGCATATTGTGCAGTTTCGAGCAGGTAGCTGGCTTGGAACGGGACCGGTGGGGCAGAGCAATCCTAGCGGCTCGCCGAGCAGTGGAAGCCGGCGAGGGTGCGCGTTCGGCCGGATGAATGGGGCGGTGTCAGGGCCCCTCTCGTGGAGGATAAAAATCATGCTTTTTCCCTCATTACACATCCCATGCGAGCTTGTAATGATAAGACCTGATCCAGATCACACATTGCAGCTCAATATTCAGTGAGGACAGGGCCTTTTTAAGTCGAAATGTGCAAAAAGGCATCCTCTCGCTCTGAAACGGCTGTTTTGCTCTCCACCACATTAACGGTCAGACTGGCCGAATTGGACCGATTCTGCCTCTTTCTTGCCTCTACATGTGAAGAACAGGGTGCTTGTGAGCATATTGTGCAGTTTCGAGCAGGTAGCTGGTTTGGAACGGGACCGGTGGGGCAGAGCAATCCTAGCGGCTCGCCCGAGCAGTGGAAGCCGGCGAGGGTGCGCTTTCGGCCGGATGAATGGGGCGGTGTCAGGGCCCCTCTCGTGGAGGATAAAAATCATGCTTTTTCCCTCATTACACATCCCATGCGAGCTTGTAATGATAAGACCTGATCCAGATCACACATTGCAGCTCAATATTCAGTGAGGACAGGGCCTTTTTAAGTCGAAATGTGCAAAAAGGCATCCTCTCGCTCTGAAACGGCTGTTTTGCTCTCCACCACATTAACGGTCAGACTGGCCGAATTGGACCGATTCTGCCTCTTTCTTGCCTCTACATGTGAAGAACAGGGTGCTTGTGAGCATATTGTGCAGTTTCGAGCAGGTAGCTGGCTTGGAACGGGACCGGTGGGGCAGAGCAATCCTAGCGGCTCGCCCGAGCAGTGGAAGCCGGCGAGGGTGCGCGTTCGGCCGGATGAATGGGGCGGTGTCAGGGCCCCTCTCGTGGAGGATAAAAATCATGCTTTTTCCCTCATTACACATCCCATGCGAGCTTGTAATGATAAGACCTGATCCAGATCACACATTGCAGCTCAATATTCAGTGAGGACAGGGCCTTTTTAAGTCGAAATGTGCAAAAAGGCATCCTCTCGCTCTGAAACGGCTGTTTTGCTCTCCACCACATTAACGGTCAGACTGGCCGAATTGGACCGATTCTGCCTCTTTCTTGCCTCTACATGTGAAGAACAGGGTGCTTGTGAGCATATTGTGCAGTTTCGAGCAGGTAGCTGGTTTGGAACGGGACCGGTGGGGCAGAGCAATCCTAGCGGCTCGCCCGAGCAGTGGAAGCCGGCGAGGGTGCGCGTTCGGCCGGATGAATGGGCCGGTGTCAGGGCCCCTCTCGTGGAGGATAAAAATCATGCTTTTTCCCTCATTACACATCCCATGCGAGCTTGTAATGATAAGACCTGATCCAGATCACACATTGCAGCTCAATATTCAGTGAGGACAGGGCCTTTTTAAGTCGAAATGTGCAAAAAGGCATCCTCTCGCTCTGAAACGGCTGTTTTGCTCTCCACCACATTAACGGTCAGACTGGCCGAATTGGACCGATTCTGCCTCTTTCTTGCCTCTACATGTGAAGAACAGGGTGCTTGTGAGCATATTGTGCAGTTTCGAGCAGGTAGCTGGCTTGGAACGGGACCGGTGGGCAGAGCAATCCTAGCGGCTCGCCCGAGCAGTGGAAGCCGGCGAGGGTGCGCGTTCGGCCGGATGAATGGGGCGGTGTCAGGGCCCCTCTCGTGGAGGATAAAAATCATGCTTTTTCCCTCATTACACATCCCATGCGAGCTTGTAATGATAAGACCTGATCCAGATCACACATTGCAGCTCAATATTCAGTGAGGACAGGGCCTTTTTAAGTCGAAATGTGCAAAAAGGCATCCTCTCGCTCTGAAACGGCTGTTTTGCTCTCCACCACATTAACGGTCAGACTGGCCGAATTGGACCGATTCTGCCTCTTTCTTGCCTCTACATGTGAAGAACAGGGTGCTTGTGAGCATATTGTGCAGTTTCGAGCAGGTAGCTGGTTTGGAACGGGACCGGTGGGGCAGAGCAATCCTAGCGGCTCGCCCGAGCAGTGGAAGCCGGCGAGGGTGCGCGTTCGGCCGGATGAATGGGCGGTGTCAGGGCCCCTCTCGTGGAGGATAAAAATCATGCTTTTTCCCTCATTACACATCCCATGCGAGCTTGTAATGATAAGACCTGATCCAGATCACACATTGCAGCTCAATATTCAGTGAGGACAGGGCCTTTTTAAGTCGAAATGTGCAAAAAGGCATCCTCTCGCTCTGAAACGGCTGTTTTGCTCTCCACCACATTAACGGTCAGACTGGCCGAATTGGACCGATTCTGCCTCTTTCTTGCCTCTACATGTGAAGAACAGGGTGCTTGTGAGCATATTGTGCAGTTTCGAGCAGGTAGCTGGCTTGGAACGGGACCGGTGGGGCAGAGCAATCCTAGCGGCTCGCCCGAGCAGTGGAAGCCGGCGAGGGTGCGCGTTCGGCCGGATGAATGGGCGGTGTCAGGGCCCCTCTCGTGGAGGATAAAAATCATGCTTTTTCCCTCATTACACATCCCATGCGAGCTTGTAATGATAAGACCTGATCCAGATCACACATTGCAGCTCAATATTCAGTGAGGACAGGGCCTTTTAAGTCGAAATGTGCAAAAAGGCATCCTCTCGCTCTGAAACGGCTGTTTTGCTCTCCACCACATTAACGGTCAGACTGGCCGAATTGGACCGATTCTGCTCTTTCTTGCCTCTACATGTGAAGAACAGGGTGCTTGTGAGCATATTGTGCAGTTTCGAGCAGGTAGCTGGCTTGGAACGGGACCGGTGGGGCAGAGCAATCCTAGCGGCTCGCCCGAGCAGTGGAAGCCGGCGAGGGTGCGCGTTCGGCCGGATGAATGGGCCGGTGTCAGGGCCCCTCTCGTGGAGGATAAAAATCATGCTTTTTCCCTCATTACACATCCCATGCGAGCTTGTAATGATAAGACCTGATCCAGATCACACATTGCAGCTCAATATTCAGTGAGGACAGGGCCTTTTTAAGTCGAAATGTGCAAAAAGGCATCCTCTCGCTCTGAAACGGCTGTTTTGCTCTCCACCACATTAACGGTCAGACTGGCCGAATTGGACCGATTCTGCCTCTTTCTTGCCTCTACATGTGAAGAACAGGGTGCTTGTGAGCATATTGTGCAGTTTCGAGCAGGTAGCTGGCTTGGAACGGGACCGGTGGGGCAGAGCAATCCTAGCGGCTCGCCCGAGCAGTGGAAGCCGGCGAGGGTGCGCGTTCGGCCGGATGAATGGGCCGGTGTCAGGGCCCCTCTCGTGGAGGATAAAAATCATGCTTTTTCCCTCATTACACATCCCATGCGAGCTTGTAATGATAAGACCTGATCCAGATCACACATTGCAGCTCAATATTCAGTGAGGACAGGGCCTTTTTAAGTCGAAATGTGCAAAAAGGCATCCTCTCGCTCTGAAACGGCTGTTTTGCTCTCCACCACATTAACGGTCAGACTGGCCGAATTGGACCGATTCTGCCTCTTTCTTGCCTCTACATGTGAAGAACAGGGTGCTTGTGAGCATATTGTGCAGTTTCGAGCAGGTAGCTGGCTTGGAACGGGACCGGTGGGGCAGAGCAATCCTAGCGGCTCGCCCGAGCAGTGGAAGCCGGCGAGGGTGCGCGTTCGGCCGGATGAATGGGCGGTGTCAGGGCCCCTCTCGTGGAGGATAAAAATCATGCTTTTTCCCTCATTACACATCCCTTGCGAGCTTGTAATGATAAGACCTGATCCAGATCACACATTGCAGCTCAATATTCAGTGAGGACAGGGCCTTTTTAAGTCGAAATGTGCAAAAAGGCATCCTCTCGCTCTGAAACGGCTGTTTTGCTCTCCACCACATTAACGGTCAGACTGGCCGAATTGGACCGATTCTGCCTCTTTCTTGCCTCTACATGTGAAGAACAGGGTGCTTGTGAGCATATTGTGCAGTTTCGAGCAGGTAGCTGGCTTGGAACGGGACCGGTGGGCAGAGCAATCCTAGCGGCTCGCCCGAGCAGTGGAAGCCGGCGAGGGTGCGCGTTCGGCCGGATGAATGGGGCGGTGTCAGGGCCCCTCTCGTGGAGGATAAAAATCATGCTTTTTCCCTCATTACACATCCCGTGCGAGCTTGTAATGATAAGACCTGATCCAGATCACACATTGCAGCTCAATATTCAGTGAGGACAGGGCCTTTTTAAGTCGAAATGTGCAAAAAGGCATCCTCTCGCTCTGAAACGGCTGTTTTGCTCTCCACCACATTAACGGTCAGACTGGCCGAATTGGACCGATTCTGCCTCTTTCTTGCCTCTACATGTGAAGAACAGGGTGCTTGTGAGCATATTGTGCAGTTTCGAGCAGGTAGCTGGCTTGGAACGGGACGGTGGGGCAGAGCAATCCTAGCGGCTCGCCCGAGCAGTGAAGCCGGCGAGGGTGCGCGTTCGGCCGGATGAATGGGGCGGTGTCAGGGCCCCTCTCGTGGAGGATAAAAATCATGCTTTTTCCCTCATTACACATCCCGTGCGAGCTTGTAATGATAAGACCTGATCCAGATCACACATTGCAGCTCAATATTCAGTGAGGACAGGGCCTTTTTAAGTCGAAATGTGCAAAAAGGCATCCTCTCGCTCTGAAACGGCTGTTTTGCTCTCCACCACATTAACGGTCAGACTGGCCGAATTGGACCGATTCTGCCTCTTTCTTGCCTCTACATGTGAAGAACAGGGTGCTTGTGAGCATATTGTGCAGTTTCGAGCAGGTAGCTGGCTTGGAACGGGACCGGTGGGGCAGAGCAATCCTAGCGGCTCGCCCGAGCAGTGGAAGCCGGCGAGGGTGCGCGTTCGGCCGGATGAATGGGGCGGTGTCAGGGCCCCTCTCGTGGAGGATAAAAATCATGCTTTTTCCCTCATTACACATCCCGTGCGAGCTTGTAATGATAAGACCTGATCCAGATCACACATTGCAGCTCAATATTCAGTGAGGACAGGGCCTTTTTAAGTCGAAATGTGCAAAAAGGCATCCTCTCGCTCTGAAACGGCTGTTTTGCTCTCCACCACATTAACGGTCAGACTGGCCGAATTGGACCGATTCTGCCTCTTTCTTGCCTCTACATGTGAAGAACAGGGTGCTTGTGAGCATATTGTGCAGTTTCGAGCAGGTAGCTGGCTTGGAACGGGACCGGTGGGGCAGAGCAATCCTAGCGGCTCGCCCGAGCAGTGGAAGCCGGCGAGGGTGCGCGTTCGGCCGGATGAATGGGGCGGTGTCAGGGCCCCTCTCGTGGAGGATAAAAATCATGCTTTTTCCCTCATTACACATCCCGTGCGAGCTTGTAATGATAAGACCTGATCCAGATCACACATTGCAGCTCAATATTCAGTGAGGACAGGGCCTTTTTAAGTCGAAATGTGCAAAAAGGCATCCTCTCGCTCTGAAACGGCTGTTTTGCTCTCCACCACATTAACGGTCAGACTGGCCGAATTGGACCGATTCTGCCTCTTTCTTGCCTCTACATGTGAAGAACAGGGTGCTTGTGAGCATATTGTGCAGTTTCGAGCAGGTAGCTGGCTTGGAACGGGACCGGTGGGGCAGAGCAATCCTAGCGCTCGCCCGAGCAGTGGAAGCCGGCGAGGGTGCGCGTTCGGCCGGATGAATGGGGCCGGTGTCAGGGCCCCTCTCGTGGAGGATAAAAATCATGCTTTTTCCCTCATTACACATCCCATGCGAGCTTGTAATGATAAGACCTGATCCAGATCACACATTGCAGCTCAATATTCAGTGAGGACAGGGCCTTTTTAAGTCGAAATGTGCAAAAAGGCATCCTCTCGCTCTGAAACGGCTGTTTTGCTCTCCACCACATTAACGGTCAGACTGGCCGAATTGGACCGATTCTGCCTCTTTCTTGCCTCTACATGTGAAGAACAGGGTGCTTGTGAGCATATTGTGCAGTTTCGAGCAGGTAGCTGGCTTGGAACGGGACCGGTGGGGCAGAGCAATCCTAGCGGCTCGCCCGAGCAGTGGAAGCCGGCGAGGGTGCGCGTTCGGCCGGATGAATGGGCGGTGTCAGGGCCCCTCTCGTGGAGGATAAAAATCATGCTTTTTCCCTCATTACACATCCCATGCGAGCTTGTAATGATAAGACCTGATCCAGATCACACATTGCAGCTCAATATTCAGTGAGGACAGGGCCTTTTTAAGTCGAAATGTGCAAAAAGGCATCCTCTCGCTCTGAAACGGCTGTTTTGCTCTCCACCACATTAACGGTCAGACTGGCCGAATTGGACCGATTCTGCCTCTTTCTTGCCTCTACATGTGAAGAACAGGTGCTTGTGAGCATATTGTGCAGTTTCGAGCAGGTAGCTGGCTTGGAACGGGACCGGTGGGGCAGAGCAATCCTAGCGGCTCGCCCGAGCAGTGGAAGCCGGCGAGGGTGCGCGTTCGGCCGGATGAATGGGCCGGTGTCAGGGCCCCTCTCGTGGAGGATAAAAATCATGCTTTTTCCCTCATTACACATCCCATGCGAGCTTGTAATGATAAGACCTGATCCAGATCACACATTGCAGCTCAATATTCAGTGAGGACAGGGCCTTTTTAAGTCGAAATGTGCAAAAAGGCATCCTCTCGCTCTGAAACGGCTGTTTTGCTCTCCACCACATTAACGGTCAGACTGGCCGAATTGGACCGATTCTGCCTCTTTCTTGCCTCTACATGTGAAGAACAGGGTGCTTGTGAGCATATTGTGCAGTTTCGAGCAGGTAGCTGGCTTGGAACGGGACCGGTGGGGCAGAGCAATCCTAGCGGCTCGCCCGAGCAGTGGAAGCCGGCGAGGGTGCGCGTTCGGCCGGATGAATGGGCCGGTGTCAGGGCCCCTCTCGTGGAGGATAAAAATCATGCTTTTTCCCTCATTACACATCCCATGCGAGCTTGTAATGATAAGACCTGATCCAGATCACACATTGCAGCTCAATATTCAGTGAGGACAGGGCCTTTTTAAGTCGAAATGTGCAAAAAGGCATCCTCTCGCTCTGAAACGGCTGTTTTGCTCTCCACCACATTAACGGTCAGACTGGCCGAATTGGACCGATTCTGCCTCTTTCTTGCCTCTACATGTGAAGAACAGGGTGCTTGTGAGCATATTGTGCAGTTTCGAGCAGGTAGCTGGCTTGGAACGGGACCGGTGGGGCAGAGCAATCCTAGCGGCTCGCCCGAGCAGTGGAAGCCGGCGAGGGTGCGCGTTCGGCCGGATGAATGGGCGGTGTCAGGGCCCCTCTCGTGGAGGATAAAAATCATGCTTTTTTCCCTCATTACACATCCCATGCGAGCTTGTAATGATAAGACCTGATCCAGATCACACATTGCAGCTCAATATTCAGTGAGGACAGGGCCTTTTTAAGTCGAAATGTGCAAAAAGGCATCCTCTCGCTCTGAAACGGCTGTTTTGCTCTCCACCACATTAACGGTCAGACTGGCCGAATTGGACCGATTCTGCCTCTTTCTTGCCTCTACATGTGAAGAACAGGGTGCTTGTGAGCATATTGTGCAGTTTCGAGCAGGTAGCTGGCTTGGAACGGGACCGGTGGGGCAGAGCAATCCTAGCGGCTCGCCCGAGCAGTGGAAGCCGGCGAGGGTGCGCGTTCGGCCGGATGAATGGGCCGGTGTCAGGGCCCCTCTCGTGGAGGATAAAAATCATGCTTTTTCCCTCATTACACATCCCATGCGAGCTTGTAATGATAAGACCTGATCCAGATCACACATTGCAGCTCAATATTCAGTGAGGACAGGGCCTTTTTAAGTCGAAATGTGCAAAAAGGCATCCTCTCGCTCTGAAACGGCTGTTTTGCTCTCCACCACATTAACGGTCAGACTGGCCGAATTGGACCGATTCTGCCTCTTTCTTGCCTCTACATGTGAAGAACAGGGTGCTTGTGAGCATATTGTGCAGTTTCGAGCAGGTAGCTGGTTTGGAACGGGACCGGTGGGGCAGAGCAATCCTAGCGGCTCGCCCGAGCAGTGGAAGCCGGCGAGGGTGCGCGTTCGGCCGGATGAATGGGCCGGTGTCAGGGCCCCTCTCGTGGAGGATAAAAATCATGCTTTTTCCCTCATTACACATCCCATGCGAGCTTGTAATGATAAGACCTGATCCAGATCACACATTGCAGCTCAATATTCAGTGAGGACAGGGCCTTTTTAAGTCGAAATGTGCAAAAAGGCATCCTCTCGCTCTGAAACGGCTGTTTTGCTCTCCACCACATTAACGGTCAGACTGGCCGAATTGGACCGATTCTGCCTCTTTCTTGCCTCTACATGTGAAGAACAGGGTGCTTGTGAGCATATTGTGCAGTTTCGAGCAGGTAGCTGGTTTGGAACGGGACCGGTGGGGCAGAGCAATCCTAGCGGCTCGCCCGAGCAGTGGAAGCCGGCGAGGGTGCGCGTTCGGCCGGATGAATGGGGCGGTGTCAGGGCCCCTCTCGTGGAGGATAAAAATCATGCTTTTTCCCTCATTACACATCCCGTGCGAGCTTGTAATGATAAGACCTGATCCAGATCACACATTGCAGCTCAATATTCAGTGAGGACAGGGCCTTTTTAAGTCGAAATGTGCAAAAAGGCATCCTCTCGCTCTGAAACGGCTGTTTTGCTCTCCACCACATTAACGGTCAGACTGGCCGAATTGGACCGATTCTGCCTCTTTCTTGCCTCTACATTTGAAGAACAGGGTGCTTGTGAGCATATTGTGCAGTTTCGAGCAGGTAGCTGGCTTGGAACGGGACCGGTGGGGCAGAGCAATCCTAGCGGCTCGCCCGAGCAGTGGAAGCCGGCGAGGGTGCGCGTTCGGCCGGATGAATGGGCCGGTGTCAGGGCCCCTCTCGTGGAGGATAAAAATCATGCTTTTTCCCTCATTACACATCCCGTGCGAGCTTGTAATGATAAGACCTGATCCAGATCACACATTGCAGCTCAATATTCAGTGAGGACAGGGCCTTTTTAAGTCGAAATGTGCAAAAAGGCATCCTCTCGCTCTGAAACGGCTGTTTTGCTCTCCACCACATTAACGGTCAGACTGGCCGAATTGGACCGATTCTGCCTCTTTCTTGCCTCTACATGTGAAGAACAGGGTGCTTGTGAGCATATTGTGCAGTTTCGAGCAGGTAGCTGGCTTGGAACGGGACCGGTGGGGCAGAGCAATCCTAGCGGCTCGCCCGAGCAGTGGAAGCCGGCGAGGGTGCGCGTTCGGCCGGATGAATGGGGCGGTGTCAGGGCCCCTCTCGTGGAGGATAAAAATCATGCTTTTTCCCTCATTACACATCCCGTGCGAGCTTGTAATGATAAGACCTGATCCAGATCACACATTGCAGCTCAATATTCAGTGAGGACAGGGCCTTTTTAAGTCGAAATGTGCAAAAAGGCATCCTCTCGCTCTGAAACGGCTGTTTTGCTCTCCACCACATTAACGGTCAGACTGGCCGAATTGGACCGATTCTGCCTCTTTCTTGCCTCTACATGTGAAGAACAGGGTGCTTGTGAGCATATTGTGCAGTTTCGAGCAGGTAGCTGGCTTGGAACGGGACCGGTGGGGCAGAGCAATCCTAGCGGCTCGCCCGAGCAGTGGAAGCCGGCGAGGGTGCGCGTTCGGCCGGATGAATGGGCCGGTGTCAGGGCCCCTCTCGTGGAGGATAAAAATCATGCTTTTTCCCTCATTACACATCCCATGCGAGCTTGTAATGATAAGACCTGATCCAGATCACACATTGCAGCTCAATATTCAGTGAGGACAGGGCCTTTTTAAGTCGAAATGTGCAAAAAGGCATCCTCTCGCTCTGAAACGGCTGTTTTGCTCTCCACCACATTAACTGTCAGACTGGCCGAATTGGACCGATTCTGCCTCTTTCTTGCCTCTACATGTGAAGAACAGGGTGCTTGTGAGCATATTGTGCAGTTTCGAGCAGGTAGCTGGTTTGGAACGGGACCGGTGGGGCAGAGCAATCCTAGCGGCTCGCCCGAGCAGTGGAAGCCGGCGAGGGTGCGCGTTCGGCCGGATGAATGGGCCGGTGTCAGGGCCCCTCTCGTGGAGGATAAAAATCATGCTTTTTCCCTCATTACACATCCCATGCGAGCTTGTAATGATAAGACCTGATCCAGATCACACATTGCAGCTCAATATTCAGTGAGGACAGGGCCTTTTTAAGTCGAAATGTGCAAAAAGGCATCCTCTCGCTCTGAAACGGCTGTTTTGCTCTCCACCACATTAACGGTCAGACTGGCCGAATTGGACCGATTCTGCCTCTTTCTTGCCTCTACATGTGAAGAACAGGGTGCTTGTGAGCATATTGTGCAGTTTCGAGCAGGTAGCTGGTTTGGAACGGGACCGGTGGGGCAGAGCAATCCTAGCGGCTCGCCCGAGCAGTGGAAGCCGGCGAGGGTGCGCGTTCGGCCGGATGAATGGGGCGGTGTCAGGGCCCCTCTCGTGGAGGATAAAAATCATGCTTTTTCCCTCATTACACATCCCATGCGAGCTTGTAATGATAAGACCTGATCCAGATCACACATTGCAGCTCAATATTCAGTGAGGACAGGGCCTTTTTAAGTCGAAATGTGCAAAAAGGCATCCTCTCGCTCTGAAACGGCTGTTTTGCTCTCCACCACATTAACGGTCAGACTGGCCGAATTGGACCGATTCTGCCTCTTTCTTGCCTCTACATGTGAAGAACAGGGTGCTTGTGAGCATATTGTGCAGTTTCGAGCAGGTAGCTGGTTTGGAACGGGACCGGTGGGGCAGAGCAATCCTAGCGGCTCGCCCGAGCAGTGGAAGCCGGCGAGGGTGCGCGTTCGGCCGGATGAATGGGGCGGTGTCAGGGCCCCTCTCGTGGAGGACAAAAATCATGCTTTTTCCCTCATTACACATCCCATGCGAGCTTGTAATGATAAGACCTGATCCAGATCACACATTGCAGCTCAATATTCAGTGAGGACAGGGCCTTTTTAAGTCGAAATGTGCAAAAAGGCATCCTCTCGCTCTGAAACGGCTGTTTTGCTCTCCACCACATTAACGGTCAGACTGGCCGAATTGGACCGATTCTGCCTCTTTCTTGCCTCTACATGTGAAGAACAGGGTGCTTGTGAGCATATTGTGCAGTTTCGAGCAGGTAGCTGGCTTGGAACGGGACCGGTGGGGCAGAGCAATCCTAGCGGCTCGCCCGAGCAGTGGAAGCCGGCGAGGGTGCGCGTTCGGCCGGATGAATGGGGCGGTGTCAGGGCCCCTCTCGTGGAGGATAAAAATCATGCTTTTTCCCTCATTACACATCCCGTGCGAGCTTGTAATGATAAGACCTGATCCAGATCACACATTGCAGCTCAATATTCAGTGAGGACAGGGCCTTTTTAAGTCGAAATGTGCAAAAAGGCATCCTCTCGCTCTGAAACGGCTGTTTTGCTCTCCACCACATTAACGGTCAGACTGGCCGAATTGGACCGATTCTGCCTCTTTCTTGCCTCTACATGTGAAGAACAGGGTGCTTGTGAGCATATTGTGCAGTTTCGAGCAGGTAGCTGGCTTGGAACGGGACCGGTGGGGCAGAGCAATCCTAGCGGCTCGCCCGAGCAGTGGAAGCCGGCGAGGGTGCGCGTTCGGCCGGATGAATGGGCCGGTGTCAGGGCCCCTCTCCTGGAGGATAAAAATCATGCTTTTTCCCTCATTACACATCCCATGCGAGCTTGTAATGATAAGACCTGATCCAGATCACACATTGCAGCTCAATATTCAGTGAGGACAGGGCCTTTTTAAGTCGAAATGTGCAAAAAGGCATCCTCTCGCTCTGAAACGGCTGTTTTGCTCTCCACCACATTAACGGTCAGACTGGCCGAATTGGACCGATTCTGCCTCTTTCTTGCCTCTACATGCGAAGAACAGGGTGCTTGTGAGCATATTGTGCAGTTTCGAGCAGGTAGCTGGCTTGGAACGGGACCGGTGGGGCAGAGCAATCCTAGCGGCTCGCCCGAGCAGTGGAAGCCGGCGAGGGTGCGCGTTCGGCCGGATGAATGGGCCGGTGTCAGGGCCCCTCTCGTGGAGGATAAAAATCATGCTTTTTCCCTCATTACACATCCCATGCGAGCTTGTAATGATAAGACCTGATCCAGATCACACATTGCAGCTCAATATTCAGTGAGGACAGGGCCTTTTTAAGTCGAAATGTGCAAAAAGGCATCCTCTCGCTCTGAAACGGCTGTTTTGCTCTCCACCACATTAACGGTCAGACTGGCCGAATTGGACCGATTCTGCCTCTTTCTTGCCTCTACATGTGAAGAACAGGGTGCTTGTGAGCATATTGTGCAGTTTCGAGCAGGTAGCTGGCTTGGAACGGGACCGGTGGGGCAGAGCAATCCTAGCGGCTCGCCCGAGCAGTGGAAGCCGGCGAGGGTGCGCGTTCGGCCGGATGAATGGGCCGGTGTCAGGGCCCCTCTCGTGGAGGATAAAAATCATGCTTTTTCCCTCATTACACATCCCATGCGAGCTTGTAATGATAAGACCTGATCCAGATCACACATTGCAGCTCAATATTCAGTGAGGACAGGGCCTTTTTAAGTCGAAATGTGCAAAAAGGCATCCTCTCGCTCTGAAACGGCTGTTTTGCTCTCCACCACATTAACGGTCAGACTGGCCGAATTGGACCGATTCTGCCTCTTTCTTGCCTCTACATGTGAAGAACAGGGTGCTTGTGAGCATATTGTGCAGTTTCGAGCAGGTAGCTGGTTTGGAACGGGACCGGTGGGGCAGAGCAATCCTAGCGGCTCGCCCGAGCAGTGGAAGCCGGCGAGGGTGCGCGTTCGGCCGGATGAATGGGCCGGTGTCAGGGCCCCTCTCGTGGAGGATAAAAATCATGCTTTTTCCCTCATTACACATCCCATGCGAGCTTGTAATGATAAGACCTGATCCAGATCACACATTGCAGCTCAATATTCAGTGAGGACAGGGCCTTTTTAAGTCGAAATGTGCAAAAAGGCATCCTCTCGCTCTGAAACGGCTGTTTTGCTCTCCACCACATTAACGGTCAGACTGGCCGAATTGGACCGATTCTGCCTCTTTCTTGCCTCTACATGTGAAGAACAGGGTGCTTGTGAGCATATTGTGCAGTTTCGAGCAGGTAGCTGGTTTGGAACGGGACCGGTGGGGCAGAGCAATCCTAGCGGCTCGCCCGAGCAGTGGAAGCCGGCGAGGGTGCGCGTTCGGCCGGATGAATGGGGCGGTGTCAGGGCCCCTCTCGTGGAGGATAAAAATCATGCTTTTTCCCTCATTACACATCCCGTGCGAGCTTGTAATGATAAGACCTGATCCAGATCACACATTGCAGCTCAATATTCAGTGAGGACAGGGCCTTTTTAAGTCGAAATGTGCAAAAAGGCATCCTCTCGCTCTGAAACGGCTGTTTTGCTCTCCACCACATTAACGGTCAGACTGGCCGAATTGGACCGATTCTGCCTCTTTCTTGCCTCTACATTTGAAGAACAGGGTGCTTGTGAGCATATTGTGCAGTTTCGAGCAGGTAGCTGGCTTGGAACGGGACCGGTGGGGCAGAGCAATCCTAGCGGCTCGCCCGAGCAGTGGAAGCCGGCGAGGGTGCGCGTTCGGCCGGATGAATGGGCCGGTGTCAGGGCCCCTCTCGTGGAGGATAAAAATCATGCTTTTTCCCTCATTACACATCCCGTGCGAGCTTGTAATGATAAGACCTGATCCAGATCACACATTGCAGCTCAATATTCAGTGAGGACAGGGCCTTTTTAAGTCGAAATGTGCAAAAAGGCATCCTCTCGCTCTGAAACGGCTGTTTTGCTCTCCACCACATTAACGGTCAGACTGGCCGAATTGGACCGATTCTGCCTCTTTCTTGCCTCTACATGTGAAGAACAGGGTGCTTGTGAGCATATTGTGCAGTTTCGAGCAGGTAGCTGGCTTGGAACGGGACCGGTGGGGCAGAGCAATCCTAGCGGCTCGCCCGAGCAGTGGAAGCCGGCGAGGGTGCGCGTTCGGCCGGATGAATGGGGCGGTGTCAGGGCCCCTCTCGTGGAGGATAAAAATCATGCTTTTTCCCTCATTACACATCCCGTGCGAGCTTGTAATGATAAGACCTGATCCAGATCACACATTGCAGCTCAATATTCAGTGAGGACAGGGCCTTTTTAAGTCGAAATGTGCAAAAAGGCATCCTCTCGCTCTGAAACGGCTGTTTTGCTCTCCACCACATTAACGGTCAGACTGGCCGAATTGGACCGATTCTGCCTCTTTCTTGCCTCTACATGTGAAGAACAGGGTGCTTGTGAGCATATTGTGCAGTTTCGAGCAGGTAGCTGGCTTGGAACGGGACCGGTGGGGCAGAGCAATCCTAGCGGCTCGCCCGAGCAGTGGAAGCCGGCGAGGGTGCGCGTTCGGCCGGATGAATGGGGCGGTGTCAGGGCCCCTCTCGTGGAGGATAAAAATCATGCTTTTTCCCTCATTACACATCCCGTGCGAGCTTGTAATGATAAGACCTGATCCAGATCACACATTGCAGCTCAATATTCAGTGAGGACAGGGCCTTTTTAAGTCGAAATGTGCAAAAAGGCATCCTCTCGCTCTGAAACGGCTGTTTTGCTCTCCACCACATTAACGGTCAGACTGGCCGAATTGGACCGATTCTGCCTCTTTCTTGCCTCTACATGTGAAGAACAGGGTGCTTGTGAGCATATTGTGCAGTTTCGAGCAGGTAGCTGGCTTGGAACGGGACCGGTGGGGCAGAGCAATCCTAGCGGCTCGCCCGAGCAGTGGAAGCCGGCGAGGGTGCGCGTTCGGCCGGATGAATGGGCCGGTGTCAGGGCCCCTCTCGTGGAGGATAAAAATCATGCTTTTTCCCTCATTACACATCCCATGCGAGCTTGTAATGATAAGACCTGATCCAGATCACACATTGCAGCTCAATATTCAGTGAGGACAGGGCCTTTTTAAGTCGAAATGTGCAAAAAGGCATCCTCTCGCTCTGAAACGGCTGTTTTGCTCTCCACCACATTAACTGTCAGACTGGCCGAATTGGACCGATTCTGCCTCTTTCTTGCCTCTACATGTGAAGAACAGGGTGCTTGTGAGCATATTGTGCAGTTTCGAGCAGGTAGCTGGTTTGGAACGGGACCGGTGGGGCAGAGCAATCCTAGCGGCTCGCCCGAGCAGTGGAAGCCGGCGAGGGTGCGCGTTCGGCCGGATGAATGGGCCGGTGTCAGGGCCCCTCTCGTGGAGGATAAAAATCATGCTTTTTCCCTCATTACACATCCCATGCGAGCTTGTAATGATAAGACCTGATCCAGATCACACATTGCAGCTCAATATTCAGTGAGGACAGGGCCTTTTTAAGTCGAAATGTGCAAAAAGGCATCCTCTCGCTCTGAAACGGCTGTTTTGCTCTCCACCACATTAACGGTCAGACTGGCCGAATTGGACCGATTCTGCCTCTTTCTTGCCTCTACATGTGAAGAACAGGGTGCTTGTGAGCATATTGTGCAGTTTCGAGCAGGTAGCTGGTTTGGAACGGGACCGGTGGGGCAGAGCAATCCTAGCGGCTCGCCCGAGCAGTGGAAGCCGGCGAGGGTGCGCGTTCGGCCGGATGAATGGGGCGGTGTCAGGGCCCCTCTCGTGGAGGATAAAAATCATGCTTTTTCCCTCATTACACATCCCATGCGAGCTTGTAATGATAAGACCTGATCCAGATCACACATTGCAGCTCAATATTCAGTGAGGACAGGGCCTTTTTAAGTCGAAATGTGCAAAAAGGCATCCTCTCGCTCTGAAACGGCTGTTTTGCTCTCCACCACATTAACGGTCAGACTGGCCGAATTGGACCGATTCTGCCTCTTTCTTGCCTCTACATGTGAAGAACAGGGTGCTTGTGAGCATATTGTGCAGTTTCGAGCAGGTAGCTGGTTTGGAACGGGACCGGTGGGGCAGAGCAATCCTAGCGGCTCGCCCGAGCAGTGGAAGCCGGCGAGGGTGCGCGTTCGGCCGGATGAATGGGGCGGTGTCAGGGCCCCTCTCGTGGAGGACAAAAATCATGCTTTTTCCCTCATTACACATCCCATGCGAGCTTGTAATGATAAGACCTGATCCAGATCACACATTGCAGCTCAATATTCAGTGAGGACAGGGCCTTTTTAAGTCGAAATGTGCAAAAAGGCATCCTCTCGCTCTGAAACGGCTGTTTTGCTCTCCACCACATTAACTGTCAGACTGGCCGAATTGGACCGATTCTGCCTCTTTCTTGCCTCTACATGTGAAGAACAGGGTGCTTGTGAGCATATTGTGCAGTTTCGAGCAGGTAGCTGGCTTGGAACGGGACCGGTGGGGCAGAGCAATCCTAGCGGCTCGCCCGAGCAGTGGAAGCCGGCGAGGGTGCGCGTTCGGCCGGATGAATGGGCCGGTGTCAGGGCCCCTCTCGTGGAGGATAAAAATCATGCTTTTTCCCTCATTACACATCCCATGCGAGCTTGTAATGATAAGACCTGATCCAGATCACACATTGCAGCTCAATATTCAGTGAGGACAGGGCCTTTTTAAGTCGAAATGTGCAAAAAGGCATCCTCTCGCTCTGAAACGGCTGTTTTGCTCTCCACCACATTAACGGTCAGACTGGCCGAATTGGACCGATTCTGCCTCTTTCTTGCCTCTACATGTGAAGAACAGGGTGCTTGTGAGCATATTGTGCAGTTTCGAGCAGGTAGCTGGCTTGGAACGGGACCGGTGGGGCAGAGCAATCCTAGCGGCTCGCCCGAGCAGTGGAAGCCGGCGAGGGTGCGCGTTCGGCCGGATGAATGGGCCGGTGTCAGGGCCCCTCTCGTGGAGGATAAAAATCATGCTTTTTCCCTCATTACACATCCCATGCGAGCTTGTAATGATAAGACCTGATCCAGATCACACATTGCAGCTCAATATTCAGTGAGGACAGGGCCTTTTTAAGTCGAAATGTGCAAAAAGGCATCCTCTCGCTCTGAAACGGCTGTTTTGCTCTCCACCACATTAACTGTCAGACTGGCCGAATTGGACCGATTCTGCCTCTTTCTTGCCTCTACATGTGAAGAACAGGGTGCTTGTGAGCATATTGTGCAGTTTCGAGCAGGTAGCTGGCTTGGAACGGGACCGGTGGGGCAGAGCAATCCTAGCGGCTCGCCCGAGCAGTGGAAGCCGGCGAGGGTGCGCGTTCGGCCGGATGAATGGGGCGGTGTCAGGGCCCCTCTCGTGGAGGATAAAAATCATGCTTTTTCCCTCATTACACATCCCATGCGAGCTTGTAATGATAAGACCTGATCCAGATCACACATTGCAGCTCAATATTCAGTGAGGACAGGGCCTTTTTAAGTCGAAATGTGCAAAAAGGCATCCTCTCGCTCTGAAACGGCTGTTTTGCTCTCCACCACATTAACTGTCAGACTGGCCGAATTGGACCGATTCTGCCTCTTTCTTGCCTCTACATGTGAAGAACAGGGTGCTTGTGAGCATATTGTGCAGTTTCGAGCAGGTAGCTGGCTTGGAACGGGACCGGTGGGGCAGAGCAATCCTAGCGGCTGGCCCGAGCAGTGGAAGCCGGCGAGGGTGCGCGTTCGGCCGGATGAATGGGGCGGTGTCAGGGCCCCTCTCGTGGAGGATAAAAATCATGCTTTTTCCCTCATTACACATCCCATGCGAGCTTGTAATGATAAGACCTGATCCAGATCACACATTGCAGCTCAATATTCAGTGAGGACAGGGCCTTTTTAAGTCGAAATGTGCAAAAAGGCATCCTCTCGCTCTGAAACGGCTGTTTTGCTCTCCACCACATTAACGGTCAGACTGGCCGAATTGGACCGATTCTGCCTCTTTCTTGCCTCTACATGTGAAGAACAGGGTGCTTGTGAGCATATTGTGCAGTTTCGAGCAGGTAGCTGGCTTGGAACGGGACCGGTGGGGCAGAGCAATCCTAGCGGCTCGCCCGAGCAGTGGAAGCCGGCGAGGGTGCGCGTTCGGCCGGATGAATGGGGCGGTGTCAGGGCCCCTCTCGTGGAGGATAAAAATCATGCTTTTTCCCTCATTACACATCCCATGCGAGCTTGTAATGATAAGACCTGATCCAGATCACACATTGCAGCTCAATATTCAGTGAGGACAGGGCCTTTTTAAGTCGAAATGTGCAAAAAGGCATCCTCTCGCTCTGAAACGGCTGTTTTGCTCTCCACCACATTAACTGTCAGACTGGCCGAATTGGACCGATTCTGCCTCTTTCTTGCCTCTACATGTGAAGAACAGGGTGCTTGTGAGCATATTGTGCAGTTTCGAGCAGGTAGCTGGCTTGGAACGGGACCGGTGGGGCAGAGCAATCCTAGCGGCTCGCCCGAGCAGTGGAAGCCGGCGAGGGTGCGCGTTCGGCCGGATGAATGGGCCGGTGTCAGGGCCCCTCTCGTGGAGGATAAAAATCATGCTTTTTCCCTCATTACACATCCCATGCGAGCTTGTAATGATAAGACCTGATCCAGATCACACATTGCAGCTCAATATTCAGTGAGGACAGGGCCTTTTTAAGTCGAAATGTGCAAAAAGGCATCCTCTCGCTCTGAAACGGCTGTTTTGCTCTCTACCACATTAACGGTCAGACTGGCCGAATTGGACCGATTCTGCCTCTTTCTTGCCTCTACATTTGAAGAACAGGGTGCTTGTGAGCATATTGTGCAGTTTCGAGCAGGTAGCTGGCTTGGAACGGGACCGGTGGGGCAGAGCAATCCTAGCGGCTCGCCCGAGCAGTGGAAGCCGGCGAGGGTGCGCGTTCGGCCAGATGAATGGGCCGGTGTCAGGGCCCCTCTCGTGGAGGATAAAAATCATGCTTTTTCCCTCATTACACATCCCATGCGAGCTTGTAATGATAAGACCTGATCCAGATCACACATTGCAGCTCAATATTCAGTGAGGACAGGGCCTTTTTAAGTCGAAATGTGCAAAAAGGCATCCTCTCGCTCTGAAACGGCTGTTTTGCTCTCCACCACATTAACGGTCAGACTGGCCGAATTGGACCGATTCTGCCTCTTTCTTGCCTCTACATGTGAAGAACAGGGTGCTTGTGAGCATATTGTGCAGTTTCGAGCAGGTAGCTGGCTTGGAACGGGACCGGTGGGGCAGAGCAATCCTAGCGGCTCGCCCGAGCAGTGGAAGCCGGCGAGGGTGCGCGTTCGGCCGGATGAATGGGCCGGTGTCAGGGCCCCTCTCGTGGAGGATAAAAATCATGCTTTTTCCCTCATTACACATCCCATGCGAGCTTGTAATGATAAGACCTGATCCAGATCACACATTGCAGCTCAATATTCAGTGAGGACAGGGCCTTTTTAAGTCGAAATGTGCAAAAAGGCATCCACTCGCTCTGAAACGGCTGTTTTGCTCTCCACCACATTAACTGTCAGACTGGCCGAATTGGACCGATTCTGCCTCTTTCTTGCCTCTACATGTGAAGAACAGGGTGCTTGTGAGCATATTGTGCAGTTTCGAGCAGGTAGCTGGTTTGGAACGGGACCGGTGGGGCAGAGCAATCCTAGCGGCTCGCCCGAGCAGTGGAAGCCGGCGAGGGTGCGCTTTCGGCCGGATGAATGGGGCGGTGTCAGGGCCCCTCTCGTGGAGGATAAAAATCATGCTTTTTCCCTCATTACACATCCCATGCGAGCTTGTAATGATAAGACCTGATCCAGATCACACATTGCAGCTCAATATTCAGTGAGGACAGGGCCTTTTTAAGTCGAAATGTGCAAAAAGGCATCCTCTCGCTCTGAAACGGCTGTTTTGCTCTCCACCACATTAACGGTCAGACTGGCCGAATTGGACCGATTCTGCCTCTTTCTTGCCTCTACATGTGAAGAACAGGGTGCTTGTGAGCATATTGTGCAGTTTCGAGCAGGTAGCTGGCTTGGAACGGGACCGGTGGGGCAGAGCAATCCTAGCGGCTCGCCCGAGCAGTGGAAGCCGGCGAGGGTGCGCGTTCGGCCGGATGAATGGGGCGGTGTCAGGGCCCCTCTCGTGGAGGATAAAAATCATGCTTTTTCCCTCATTACACATCCCATGCGAGCTTGTAATGATAAGACCTGATCCAGATCACACATTGCAGCTCAATATTCAGTGAGGACAGGGCCTTTTTAAGTCGAAATGTGCAAAAAGGCATCCTCTCGCTCTGAAACGGCTGTTTTGCTCTCCACCACATTAACGGTCAGACTGGCCGAATTGGACCGATTCTGCCTCTTTCTTGCCTCTACATGTGAAGAACAGGGTGCTTGTGAGCATATTGTGCAGTTTCGAGCAGGTAGCTGGTTTGGAACGGGACCGGTGGGGCAGAGCAATCCTAGCGGCTCGCCCGAGCAGTGGAAGCCGGCGAGGGTGCGCGTTCGGCCGGATGAATGGGCCGGTGTCAGGGCCCCTCTCGTGGAGGATAAAAATCATGCTTTTTCCCTCATTACACATCCCATGCGAGCTTGTAATGATAAGACCTGATCCAGATCACACATTGCAGCTCAATATTCAGTGAGGACAGGGCCTTTTTAAGTCGAAATGTGCAAAAAGGCATCCTCTCGCTCTGAAACGGCTGTTTTGCTCTCCACCACATTAACGGTCAGACTGGCCGAATTGGACCGATTCTGCCTCTTTCTTGCCTCTACATGTGAAGAACAGGGTGCTTGTGAGCATATTGTGCAGTTTCGAGCAGGTAGCTGGCTTGGAACGGGACCGGTGGGGCAGAGCAATCCTAGCGGCTGGCCCGAGCAGTGGAAGCCGGCGAGGGTGCGCGTTCGGCCGGATGAATGGGGCGGTGTCAGGGCCCCTCTCGTGGAGGATAAAAATCATGCTTTTTCCCTCATTACACATCCCATGCGAGCTTGTAATGATAAGACCTGATCCAGATCACACATTGCAGCTCAATATTCAGTGAGGACAGGGCCTTTTTAAGTCGAAATGTGCAAAAAGGCATCCTCTCGCTCTGAAACGGCTGTTTTGCTCTCCACCACATTAACGGTCAGACTGGCCGAATTGGACCGATTCTGCCTCTTTCTTGCCTCTACATGTGAAGAACAGGGTGCTTGTGAGCATATTGTGCAGTTTCGAGCAGGTAGCTGGTTTGGAACGGGACCGGTGGGGCAGAGCAATCCTAGCGGCTCGCCCGAGCAGTGGAAGCCGGCGAGGGTGCGCGTTCGGCCGGATGAATGGGGCGGTGTCAGGGCCCCTCTCGTGGAGGATAAAAATCATGCTTTTTCCCTCATTACACATCCCATGCGAGCTTGTAATGATAAGACCTGATCCAGATCACACATTGCAGCTCAATATTCAGTGAGGACAGGGCCTTTTTAAGTCGAAATGTGCAAAAAGGCATCCTCTCGCTCTGAAACGGCTGTTTTGCTCTCCACCACATTAACGGTCAGACTGGCCGAATTGGACCGATTCTGCCTCTTTCTTGCCTCTACATTTGAAGAACAGGGTGCTTGTGAGCATATTGTGCAGTTTCGAGCAGGTAGCTGGCTTGGAACGGGACCGGTGGGGCAGAGCAATCCTAGCGGCTGGCCCGAGCAGTGGAAGCCGGCGAGGGTGCGCGTTCGGCCGGATGAATGGGGCGGTGTCAGGGCCCCTCTCGTGGAGGATAAAAATCATGCTTTTTCCCTCATTACACATCCCATGCGAGCTTGTAATGATAAGACCTGATCCAGATCACACATTGCAGCTCAATATTCAGTGAGGACAGGGCCTTTTTAAGTCGAAATGTGCAAAAAGGCATCCTCTCGCTCTGAAACGGCTGTTTTGCTCTCCACCACATTAACGGTCAGACTGGCCGAATTGGACCGATTCTGCCTCTTTCTTGCCTCTACATGTGAAGAACAGGGTGCTTGTGAGCATATTGTGCAGTTTCGAGCAGGTAGCTGGTTTGGAACGGGACCGGTGGGGCAGAGCAATCCTAGCGGCTCGCCCGAGCAGTGGAAGCCGGCGAGGGTGCGCGTTCGGCCGGATGAATGGGGCGGTGTCAGGGCCCCTCTCGTGGAGGATAAAAATCATGCTTTTTCCCTCATTACACATCCCATGCGAGCTTGTAATGATAAGACCTGATCCAGATCACACATTGCAGCTCAATATTCAGTGAGGACAGGGCCTTTTTAAGTCGAAATGTGCAAAAAGGCATCCTCTCGCTCTGAAACGGCTGTTTTGCTCTCCACCACATTAACGGTCAGACTGGCCGAATTGGACCGATTCTGCCTCTTTCTTGCCTCTACATTTGAAGAACAGGGTGCTTGTGAGCATATTGTGCAGTTTCGAGCAGGTAGCTGGCTTGGAACGGGACCGGTGGGGCAGAGCAATCCTAGCGGCTCGCCCGAGCAGTGGAAGCCGGCGAGGGTGCGCGTTCGGCCGGATGAATGGGCCGGTGTCAGGGCCCCTCTCGTGGAGGATAAAAATCATGCTTTTTCCCTCATTACACATCCCATGCGAGCTTGTAATGATAAGACCTGATCCAGATCACACATTGCAGCTCAATATTCAGTGAGGACAGGGCCTTTTTAAGTCGAAATGTGCAAAAAGGCATCCTCTCGCTCTGAAACGGCTGTTTTGCTCTCCACCACATTAACGGTCAGACTGGCCGAATTGGACCGATTCTGCCTCTTTCTTGCCTCTACATGTGAAGAACAGGGTGCTTGTGAGCATATTGTGCAGTTTCGAGCAGGTAGCTGGCTTGGAACGGGACCGGTGGGGCAGAGCAATCCTAGCGGCTCGCCCGAGCAGTGGAAGCCGGCGAGGGTGCGCGTTCGGCCGGATGAATGGGCCGGTGTCAGGGCCCCTCTCGTGGAGGATAAAAATCATGCTTTTTCCCTCATTACACATCCCATGCGAGCTTGTAATGATAAGACCTGATCCAGATCACACATTGCAGCTCAATATTCAGTGAGGACAGGGCCTTTTTAAGTCGAAATGTGCAAAAAGGCATCCACTCGCTCTGAAACGGCTGTTTTGCTCTCCACCACATTAACTGTCAGACTGGCCGAATTGGACCGATTCTGCCTCTTTCTTGCCTCTACATGTGAAGAACAGGGTGCTTGTGAGCATATTGTGCAGTTTCGAGCAGGTAGCTGGTTTGGAACGGGACCGGTGGGGCAGAGCAATCCTAGCGGCTCGCCCGAGCAGTGGAAGCCGGCGAGGGTGCGCGTTCGGCCGGATGAATGGGGCGGTGTCAGGGCCCCTCTCGTGGAGGATAAAAATCATGCTTTTTCCCTCATTACACATCCCATGCGAGCTTGTAATGATAAGACCTGATCCAGATCACACATTGCAGCTCAATATTCAGTGAGGACAGGGCCTTTTTAAGTCGAAATGTGCAAAAAGGCATCCTCTCGCTCTGAAACGGCTGTTTTGCTCTCCACCACATTAACGGTCAGACTGGCCGAATTGGACCGATTCTGCCTCTTTCTTGCCTCTACATGTGAAGAACAGGGTGCTTGTGAGCATATTGTGCAGTTTCGAGCAGGTAGCTGGCTTGGAACGGGACCGGTGGGGCAGAGCAATCCTAGCGGCTCGCCCGAGCAGTGGAAGCCGGCGAGGGTGCGCGTTCGGCCGGATGAATGGGGCGGTGTCAGGGCCCCTCTCGTGGAGGATAAAAATCATGCTTTTTCCCTCATTACACATCCCATGCGAGCTTGTAATGATAAGACCTGATCCAGATCACACATTGCAGCTCAATATTCAGTGAGGACAGGGCCTTTTTAAGTCGAAATGTGCAAAAAGGCATCCTCTCGCTCTGAAACGGCTGTTTTGCTCTCCACCACATTAACGGTCAGACTGGCCGAATTGGACCGATTCTGCCTCTTTCTTGCCTCTACATGTGAAGAACAGGGTGCTTGTGAGCATATTGTGCAGTTTCGAGCAGGTAGCTGGCTTGGAACGGGACCGGTGGGGCAGAGCAATCCTAGCGGCTCGCCCGAGCAGTGGAAGCCGGCGAGGGTGCGCGTTCGGCCGGATGAATGGGGCGGTGTCAGGGCCCCTCTCGTGGAGGATAAAAATCATGCTTTTTCCCTCATTACACATCCCATGCGAGCTTGTAATGATAAGACCTGATCCAGATCACACATTGCAGCTCAATATTCAGTGAGGACAGGGCCTTTTTAAGTCGAAATGTGCAAAAAGGCATCCTCTCGCTCTGAAACGGCTGTTTTGCTCTCCACCACATTAACGGTCAGACTGGCCGAATTGGACCGATTCTGCCTCTTTCTTGCCTCTACATGTGAAGAACAGGGTGCTTGTGAGCATATTGTGCAGTTTCGAGCAGGTAGCTGGTTTGGAACGGGACCGGTGGGGCAGAGCAATCCTAGCGGCTCGCCCGAGCAGTGGAAGCCGGCGAGGGTGCGCGTTCGGCCGGATGAATGGGGCGGTGTCAGGGCCCCTCTCGTGGAGGATAAAAATCATGCTTTTTCCCTCATTACACATCCCATGCGAGCTTGTAATGATAAGACCTGATCCAGATCACACATTGCAGCTCAATATTCAGTGAGGACAGGGCCTTTTTAAGTCGAAATGTGCAAAAAGGCATCCTCTCGCTCTGAAACGGCTGTTTTGCTCTCCACCACATTAACGGTCAGACTGGCCGAATTGGACCGATTCTGCCTCTTTCTTGCCTCTACATGTGAAGAACAGGGTGCTTGTGAGCATATTGTGCAGTTTCGAGCAGGTAGCTGGCTTGGAACGGGACCGGTGGGGCAGAGCAATCCTAGCGGCTCGCCCGAGCAGTGGAAGCCGGCGAGGGTGCGCGTTCGGCCGGATGAATGGGGCGGTGTCAGGGCCCCTCTCGTGGAGGATAAAAATCATGCTTTTTCCCTCATTACACATCCCATGCGAGCTTGTAATGATAAGACCTGATCCAGATCACACATTGCAGCTCAATATTCAGTGAGGACAGGGCCTTTTTAAGTCGAAATGTGCAAAAAGGCATCCTCTCGCTCTGAAACGGCTGTTTTGCTCTCCACCACATTAACGGTCAGACTGGCCGAATTGGACCGATTCTGCCTCTTTCTTGCCTCTACATGTGAAGAACAGGGTGCTTGTGAGCATATTGTGCAGTTTCGAGCAGGTAGCTGGTTTGGAACGGGACCGGTGGGGCAGAGCAATCCTAGCGGCTCGCCCGAGCAGTGGAAGCCGGCGAGGGTGCGCGTTCGGCCGGATGAATGGGGCGGTGTCAGGGCCCCTCTCGTGGAGGATAAAAATCATGCTTTTTCCCTCATTACACATCCCATGCGAGCTTGTAATGATAAGACCTGATCCAGATCACACATTGCAGCTCAATATTCAGTGAGGACAGGGCCTTTTTAAGTCGAAATGTGCAAAAAGGCATCCTCTCGCTCTGAAACGGCTGTTTTGCTCTCCACCACATTAACGGTCAGACTGGCCGAATTGGACCGATTCTGCCTCTTTCTTGCCTCTACATTTGAAGAACAGGGTGCTTGTGAGCATATTGTGCAGTTTCGAGCAGGTAGCTGGCTTGGAACGGGACCGGTGGGGCAGAGCAATCCTAGCGGCTCGCCCGAGCAGTGGAAGCCGGCGAGGGTGCGCGTTCGGCCGGATGAATGGGCCGGTGTCAGGGCCCCTCTCGTGGAGGATAAAAATCATGCTTTTTCCCTCATTACACATCCCATGCGAGCTTGTAATGATAAGACCTGATCCAGATCACACATTGCAGCTCAATATTCAGTGAGGACAGGGCCTTTTTAAGTCGAAATGTGCAAAAAGGCATCCTCTCGCTCTGAAACGGCTGTTTTGCTCTCCACCACATTAACGGTCAGACTGGCCGAATTGGACCGATTCTGCCTCTTTCTTGCCTCTACATGTGAAGAACAGGGTGCTTGTGAGCATATTGTGCAGTTTCGAGCAGGTAGCTGGCTTGGAACGGGACCGGTGGGGCAGAGCAATCCTAGCGGCTCGCCCGAGCAGTGGAAGCCGGCGAGGGTGCGCGTTCGGCCGGATGAATGGGCCGGTGTCAGGGCCCCTCTCGTGGAGGATAAAAATCATGCTTTTTCCCTCATTACACATCCCATGCGAGCTTGTAATGATAAGACCTGATCCAGATCACACATTGCAGCTCAATATTCAGTGAGGACAGGGCCTTTTTAAGTCGAAATGTGCAAAAAGGCATCCTCTCGCTCTGAAACGGCTGTTTTGCTCTCCACCACATTAACGGTCAGACTGGCCGAATTGGACCGATTCTGCCTCTTTCTTGCCTCTACATGTGAAGAACAGGGTGCTTGTGAGCATATTGTGCAGTTTCGAGCAGGTAGCTGGCTTGGAACGGGACCGGTGGGGCAGAGCAATCCTAGCGGCTCGCCCGAGCAGTGGAAGCCGGCGAGGGTGCGCGTTCGGCCGGATGAATGGGCCGGTGTCAGGGCCCCTCTCGTGGAGGATAAAAATCATGCTTTTTCCCTCATTACACATCCCATGCGAGCTTGTAATGATAAGACCTGATCCAGATCACACATTGCAGCTCAATATTCAGTGAGGACAGGGCCTTTTTAAGTCGAAATGTGCAAAAAGGCATCCTCTCGCTCTGAAACGGCTGTTTTGCTCTCCACCACATTAACGGTCAGACTGGCCGAATTGGACCGATTCTGCCTCTTTCTTGCCTCTACATGTGAAGAACAGGGTGCTTGTGAGCATATTGTGCAGTTTCGAGCAGGTAGCTGGTTTGGAACGGGACCGGTGGGGCAGAGCAATCCTAGCGGCTCGCCCGAGCAGTGGAAGCCGGCGAGGGTGCGCGTTCGGCCGGATGAATGGGGCGGTGTCAGGGCCCCTCTCGTGGAGGATAAAAATCATGCTTTTTCCCTCATTACACATCCCGTGCGAGCTTGTAATGATAAGACCTGATCCAGATCACACATTGCAGCTCAATATTCAGTGAGGACAGGGCCTTTTTAAGTCGAAATGTGCAAAAAGGCATCCTCTCGCTCTGAAACGGCTGTTTTGCTCTCCACCACATTAACGGTCAGACTGGCCGAATTGGACCGATTCTGCCTCTTTCTTGCCTCTACATTTGAAGAACAGGGTGCTTGTGAGCATATTGTGCAGTTTCGAGCAGGTAGCTGGCTTGGAACGGGACCGGTGGGGCAGAGCAATCCTAGCGGCTCGCCCGAGCAGTGGAAGCCGGCGAGGGTGCGCGTTCGGCCGGATGAATGGGCCGGTGTCAGGGCCCCTCTCGTGGAGGATAAAAATCATGCTTTTTCCCTCATTACACATCCCGTGCGAGCTTGTAATGATAAGACCTGATCCAGATCACACATTGCAGCTCAATATTCAGTGAGGACAGGGCCTTTTTAAGTCGAAATGTGCAAAAAGGCATCCTCTCGCTCTGAAACGGCTGTTTTGCTCTCCACCACATTAACGGTCAGACTGGCCGAATTGGACCGATTCTGCCTCTTTCTTGCCTCTACATGTGAAGAACAGGGTGCTTGTGAGCATATTGTGCAGTTTCGAGCAGGTAGCTGGCTTGGAACGGGACCGGTGGGGCAGAGCAATCCTAGCGGCTCGCCCGAGCAGTGGAAGCCGGCGAGGGTGCGCGTTCGGCCGGATGAATGGGGCGGTGTCAGGGCCCCTCTCGTGGAGGATAAAAATCATGCTTTTTCCCTCATTACACATCCCATGCGAGCTTGTAATGATAAGACCTGATCCAGATCACACATTGCAGCTCAATATTCAGTGAGGACAGGGCCTTTTTAAGTCGAAATGTGCAAAAAGGCATCCTCTCGCTCTGAAACGGCTGTTTTGCTCTCCACCACATTAACTGTCAGACTGGCCGAATTGGACCGATTCTGCCTCTTTCTTGCCTCTACATGTGAAGAACAGGGTGCTTGTGAGCATATTGTGCAGTTTCGAGCAGGTAGCTGGTTTGGAACGGGACCGGTGGGGCAGAGCAATCCTAGCGGCTCGCCCGAGCAGTGGAAGCCGGCGAGGGTGCGCGTTCGGCCGGATGAATGGGCCGGTGTCAGGGCCCCTCTCGTGGAGGATAAAAATCATGCTTTTTCCCTCATTACACATCCCATGCGAGCTTGTAATGATAAGACCTGATCCAGATCACACATTGCAGCTCAATATTCAGTGAGGACAGGGCCTTTTTAAGTCGAAATGTGCAAAAAGGCATCCTCTCGCTCTGAAACGGCTGTTTTGCTCTCCACCACATTAACGGTCAGACTGGCCGAATTGGACCGATTCTGCCTCTTTCTTGCCTCTACATGTGAAGAACAGGGTGCTTGTGAGCATATTGTGCAGTTTCGAGCAGGTAGCTGGTTTGGAACGGGACCGGTGGGGCAGAGCAATCCTAGCGGCTCGCCCGAGCAGTGGAAGCCGGCGAGGGTGCGCGTTCGGCCGGATGAATGGGGCGGTGTCAGGGCCCCTCTCGTGGAGGATAAAAATCATGCTTTTTCCCTCATTACACATCCCATGCGAGCTTGTAATGATAAGACCTGATCCAGATCACACATTGCAGCTCAATATTCAGTGAGGACAGGGCCTTTTTAAGTCGAAATGTGCAAAAAGGCATCCTCTCGCTCTGAAACGGCTGTTTTGCTCTCCACCACATTAACGGTCAGACTGGCCGAATTGGACCGATTCTGCCTCTTTCTTGCCTCTACATGTGAAGAACAGGGTGCTTGTGAGCATATTGTGCAGTTTCGAGCAGGTAGCTGGTTTGGAACGGGACCGGTGGGGCAGAGCAATCCTAGCGGCTCGCCCGAGCAGTGGAAGCCGGCGAGGGTGCGCGTTCGGCCGGATGAATGGGGCGGTGTCAGGGCCCCTCTCGTGGAGGACAAAAATCATGCTTTTTCCCTCATTACACATCCCATGCGAGCTTGTAATGATAAGACCTGATCCAGATCACACATTGCAGCTCAATATTCAGTGAGGACAGGGCCTTTTTAAGTCGAAATGTGCAAAAAGGCATCCTCTCGCTCTGAAACGGCTGTTTTGCTCTCCACCACATTAACTGTCAGACTGGCCGAATTGGACCGATTCTGCCTCTTTCTTGCCTCTACATGTGAAGAACAGGGTGCTTGTGAGCATATTGTGCAGTTTCAAGCAGGTAGCTGGCTTGGAACGGGACCGGTGGGGCAGAGCAATCCTAGCGGCTCGCCCGAGCAGTGGAAGCCGGCGAGGGTGCGCGTTCGGCCGGATGAATGGGCCGGTGTCAGGGCCCCTCTCGTGGAGGATAAAAATCATGCTTTTTCCCTCATTACACATCCCATGCGAGCTTGTAATGATAAGACCTGATCCAGATCACACATTGCAGCTCAATATTCAGTGAGGACAGGGCCTTTTTAAGTCGAAATGTGCAAAAAGGCATCCTCTCGCTCTGAAACGGCTGTTTTGCTCTCCACCACATTAACTGTCAGACTGGCCGAATTGGACCGATTCTGCCTCTTTCTTGCCTCTACATGTGAAGAACAGGGTGCTTGTGAGCATATTGTGCAGTTTCGAGCAGGTAGCTGGCTTGGAACGGGACCGGTGGGGCAGAGCAATCCTAGCGGCTCGCCCGAGCAGTGGAAGCCGGCGAGGGTGCGCGTTCGGCCGGATGAATGGGGCGGTGTCAGGGCCCCTCTCGTGGAGGATAAAAATCATGCTTTTTCCCTCATTACACATCCCATGCGAGCTTGTAATGATAAGACCTGATCCAGATCACACATTGCAGCTCAATATTCAGTGAGGACAGGGCCTTTTTAAGTCGAAATGTGCAAAAAGGCATCCTCTCGCTCTGAAACGGCTGTTTTGCTCTCCACCACATTAACTGTCAGACTGGCCGAATTGGACCGATTCTGCCTCTTTCTTGCCTCTACATGTGAAGAACAGGGTGCTTGTGAGCATATTGTGCAGTTTCGAGCAGGTAGCTGGCTTGGAACGGGACCGGTGGGGCAGAGCAATCCTAGCGGCTCGCCCGAGCAGTGGAAGCCGGCGAGGGTGCGCGTTCGGCCGGATGAATGGGGCGGTGTCAGGGCCCCTCTCGTGGAGGATAAAAATCATGCTTTTTCCCTCATTACACATCCCATGCGAGCTTGTAATGATAAGACCTGATCCAGATCACACATTGCAGCTCAATATTCAGTGAGGACAGGGCCTTTTTAAGTCGAAATGTGCAAAAAGGCATCCTCTCGCTCTGAAACGGCTGTTTTGCTCTCCACCACATTAACGGTCAGACTGGCCGAATTGGACCGATTCTGCCTCTTTCTTGCCTCTACATGTGAAGAACAGGGTGCTTGTGAGCATATTGTGCAGTTTCGAGCAGGTAGCTGGTTTGGAACGGGACCGGTGGGGCAGAGCAATCCTAGCGGCTCGCCCGAGCAGTGGAAGCCGGCGAGGGTGCGCGTTCGGCCGGATGAATGGGGCGGTGTCAGGGCCCCTCTCGTGGAGGATAAAAATCATGCTTTTTCCCTCATTACACATCCCATGCGAGCTTGTAATGATAAGACCTGATCCAGATCACACATTGCAGCTCAATATTCAGTGAGGACAGGGCCTTTTTAAGTCGAAATGTGCAAAAAGGCATCCTCTCGCTCTGAAACGGCTGTTTTGCTCTCCACCACATTAACTGTCAGACTGGCCGAATTGGACCGATTCTGCCTCTTTCTTGCCTCTACATGTGAAGAACAGGGTGCTTGTGAGCATATTGTGCAGTTTCGAGCAGGTAGCTGGCTTGGAACGGGACCGGTGGGGCAGAGCAATCCTAGCGGCTCGCCCGAGCAGTGGAAGCCGGCGAGGGTGCGCGTTCGGCCGGATGAATGGGGCGGTGTCAGGGCCCCTCTCGTGGAGGATAAAAATCATGCTTTTTCCCTCATTACACATCCCATGCGAGCTTGTAATGATAAGACCTGATCCAGATCACACATTGCAGCTCAATATTCAGTGAGGACAGGGCCTTTTTAAGTCGAAATGTGCAAAAAGGCATCCTCTCGCTCTGAAACGGCTGTTTTGCTCTCCACCACATTAACTGTCAGACTGGCCGAATTGGACCGATTCTGCCTCTTTCTTGCCTCTACATGTGAAGAACAGGGTGCTTGTGAGCATATTGTGCAGTTTCGAGCAGGTAGCTGGTTTGGAACGGGACCGGTGGGGCAGAGCAATCCTAGCGGCTCGCCCGAGCAGTGGAAGCCGGCGAGGGTGCGCGTTCGGCCGGATGAATGGGGCGGTGTCAGGGCCCCTCTCGTGGAGGATAAAAATCATGCTTTTTCCCTCATTACACATCCCATGCGAGCTTGTAATGATAAGACCTGATCCAGATCACACATTGCAGCTCAATATTCAGTGAGGACAGGGCCTTTTTAAGTCGAAATGTGCAAAAAGGCATCCTCTCGCTCTGAAACGGCTGTTTTGCTCTCCACCACATTAACTGTCAGACTGGCCGAATTGGACCGATTCTGCCTCTTTCTTGCCTCTACATGTGAAGAACAGGGTGCTTGTGAGCATATTGTGCAGTTTCGAGCAGGTAGCTGGCTTGGAACGGGACCGGTGGGGCAGAGCAATCCTAGCGGCTCGCCCGAGCAGTGGAAGCCGGCGAGGGTGCGCGTTCGGCCGGATGAATGGGGCGGTGTCAGGGCCCCTCTCGTGGAGGATAAAAATCATGCTTTTTCCCTCATTACACATCCCATGCGAGCTTGTAATGATAAGACCTGATCCAGATCACACATTGCAGCTCAATATTCAGTGAGGACAGGGCCTTTTTAAGTCGAAATGTGCAAAAAGGCATCCTCTCGCTCTGAAACGGCTGTTTTGCTCTCCACCACATTAACTGTCAGACTGGCCGAATTGGACCGATTCTGCCTCTTTCTTGCCTCTACATGTGAAGAACAGGGTGCTTGTGAGCATATTGTGCAGTTTCGAGCAGGTAGCTGGCTTGGAACGGGACCGGTGGGGCAGAGCAATCCTAGCGGCTCGCCCGAGCAGTGGAAGCCGGCGAGGGTGCGCGTTCGGCCGGATGAATGGGCCGGTGTCAGGGCCCCTCTCGTGGAGGATAAAAATCATGCTTTTTCCCTCATTACACATCCCATGCGAGCTTGTAATGATAAGACCTGATCCAGATCACACATTGCAGCTCAATATTCAGTGAGGACAGGGCCTTTTTAAGTCGAAATGTGCAAAAAGGCATCCTCTCGCTCTGAAACGGCTGTTTTGCTCTCCACCACATTAACGGTCAGACTGGCCGAATTGGACCGATTCTGCCTCTTTCTTGCCTCTACATGTGAAGAACAGGGTGCTTGTGAGCATATTGTGCAGTTTCGAGCAGGTAGCTGGCTTGGAACGGGACCGGTGGGGCAGAGCAATCCTAGCGGCTCGCCCGAGCAGTGGAAGCCGGCGAGGGTGCGCGTTCGGCCGGATGAATGGGCCGGTGTCAGGGCCCCTCTCGTGGAGGATAAAAATCATGCTTTTTCCCTCATTACACATCCCATGCGAGCTTGTAATGATAAGACCTGATCCAGATCACACATTGCAGCTCAATATTCAGTGAGGACAGGGCCTTTTTAAGTCGAAATGTGCAAAAAGGCATCCTCTCGCTCTGAAACGGCTGTTTTGCTCTCCACCACATTAACTGTCAGACTGGCCGAATTGGACCGATTCTGCCTCTTTCTTGCCTCTACATGTGAAGAACAGGGTGCTTGTGAGCATATTGTGCAGTTTCGAGCAGGTAGCTGGTTTGGAACGGGACCGGTGGGGCAGAGCAATCCTAGCGGCTCGCCCGAGCAGTGGAAGCCGGCGAGGGTGCGCGTTCGGCCGGATGAATGGGCCGGTGTCAGGGCCCCTCTCGTGGAGGATAAAAATCATGCTTTTTCCCTCATTACACATCCCATGAGAGCTTGTAATGATAAGACCTGATCCAGATCACACATTGCAGCTCAATATTCAGTGAGGACAGGGCCTTTTTAAGTCGAAATGTGCAAAAAGGCATCCTCTCGCTCTGAAACGGCTGTTTTGCTCTCCACCACATTAACTGTCAGACTGGCCGAATTGGACCGATTCTGCCTCTTTCTTGCCTCTACATGTGAAGAACAGGGTGCTTGTGAGCATATTGTGCAGTTTCGAGCAGGTAGCTGGCTTGGAACGGGACCGGTGGGGCAGAGCAATCCTAGCGGCTCGCCCGAGCAGTGGAAGCCGGCGAGGGTGCGCGTTCGGCCGGATGAATGGGGCGGTGTCAGGGCCCCTCTCGTGGAGGATAAAAATCATGCTTTTTCCCTCATTACACATCCCATGCGAGCTTGTAATGATAAGACCTGATCCAGATCACACATTGCAGCTCAATATTCAGTGAGGACAGGGCCTTTTTAAGTCGAAATGTGCAAAAAGGCATCCTCTCGCTCTGAAACGGCTGTTTTGCTCTCCACCACATTAACTGTCAGACTGGCCGAATTGGACCGATTCTGCCTCTTTCTTGCCTCTACATGTGAAGAACAGGGTGCTTGTGAGCATATTGTGCAGTTTCGAGCAGGTAGCTGGCTTGGAACGGGACCGGTGGGGCAGAGCAATCCTAGCGGCTCGCCCGAGCAGTGGAAGCCGGCGAGGGTGCGCGTTCGGCCGGATGAATGGGGCGGTGTCAGGGCCCCTCTCGTGGAGGATAAAAATCATGCTTTTTCCCTCATTACACATCCCATGCGAGCTTGTAATGATAAGACCTGATCCAGATCACACATTGCAGCTCAATATTCAGTGAGGACAGGGCCTTTTTAAGTCGAAATGTGCAAAAAGGCATCCTCTCGCTCTGAAACGGCTGTTTTGCTCTCCACCACATTAACGGTCAGACTGGCCGAATTGGACCGATTCTGCCTCTTTCTTGCCTCTACATGTGAAGAACAGGGTGCTTGTGAGCATATTGTGCAGTTTCGAGCAGGTAGCTGGTTTGGAACGGGACCGGTGGGGCAGAGCAATCCTAGCGGCTCGCCCGAGCAGTGGAAGCCGGCGAGGGTGCGCGTTCGGCCGGATGAATGGGGCGGTGTCAGGGCCCCTCTCGTGGAGGACAAAAATCATGCTTTTTCCCTCATTACACATCCCATGCGAGCTTGTAATGATAAGACCTGATCCATATCACACATTGCAGCTCAATATTCAGTGAGGACAGGGCCTTTTTAAGTCGAAATGTGCAAAAAGGCATCCTCTCGCTCTGAAACGGCTGTTTTGCTCTCCACCACATTAACTGTCAGACTGGCCGAATTGGACCGATTCTGCCTCTTTCTTGCCTCTACATGTGAAGAACAGGGTGCTTGTGAGCATATTGTGCAGTTTCGAGCAGGTAGCTGGCTTGGAACGGGACCGGTGGGGCAGAGCAATCCTAGCGGCTCGCCCGAGCAGTGGAAGCCGGCGAGGGTGCGCGTTCGGCCGGATGAATGGGCCGGTGTCAGGGCCCCTCTCGTGGAGGATAAAAATCATGCTTTTTCCCTCATTACACATCCCATGCGAGCTTGTAATGATAAGACCTGATCCAGATCACACATTGCAGCTCAATATTCAGTGAGGACAGGGCCTTTTTAAGTCGAAATGTGCAAAAAGGCATCCTCTCGCTCTGAAACGGCTGTTTTGCTCTCCACCACATTAACGGTCAGACTGGCCGAATTGGACCGATTCTGCCTCTTTCTTGCCTCTACATGTGAAGAACAGGGTGCTTGTGAGCATATTGTGCAGTTTCGAGCAGGTAGCTGGCTTGGAACGGGACCGGTGGGGCAGAGCAATCCTAGCGGCTCGCCCGAGCAGTGGAAGCCGGCGAGGGTGCGCGTTCGGCCGGATGAATGGGCCGGTGTCAGGGCCCCTCTCGTGGAGGATAAAAATCATGCTTTTTCCCTCATTACACATCCCATGCGAGCTTGTAATGATAAGACCTGATCCAGATCACACATTGCAGCTCAATATTCAGTGAGGACAGGGCCTTTTTAAGTCGAAATGTGCAAAAAGGCATCCTCTCGCTCTGAAACGGCTGTTTTGCTCTCCACCACATTAACTGTCAGACTGGCCGAATTGGACCGATTCTGCCTCTTTCTTGCCTCTACATGTGAAGAACAGGGTGCTTGTGAGCATATTGTGCAGTTTCGAGCAGGTAGCTGGTTTGGAACGGGACCGGTGGGGCAGAGCAATCCTAGCGGCTCGCCCGAGCAGTGGAAGCCGGCGAGGGTGCGCGTTCGGCCGGATGAATGGGCCGGTGTCAGGGCCCCTCTCGTGGAGGATAAAAATCATGCTTTTTCCCTCATTACACATCCCATGAGAGCTTGTAATGATAAGACCTGATCCAGATCACACATTGCAGCTCAATATTCAGTGAGGACAGGGCCTTTTTAAGTCGAAATGTGCAAAAAGGCATCCTCTCGCTCTGAAACGGCTGTTTTGCTCTCCACCACATTAACTGTCAGACTGGCCGAATTGGACCGATTCTGCCTCTTTCTTGCCTCTACATGTGAAGAACAGGGTGCTTGTGAGCATATTGTGCAGTTTCGAGCAGGTAGCTGGCTTGGAACGGGACCGGTGGGGCAGAGCAATCCTAGCGGCTCGCCCGAGCAGTGGAAGCCGGCGAGGGTGCGCGTTCGGCCGGATGAATGGGGCGGTGTCAGGGCCCCTCTCGTGGAGGATAAAAATCATGCTTTTTCCCTCATTACACATCCCATGCGAGCTTGTAATGATAAGACCTGATCCAGATCACACATTGCAGCTCAATATTCAGTGAGGACAGGGCCTTTTTAAGTCGAAATGTGCAAAAAGGCATCCTCTCGCTCTGAAACGGCTGTTTTGCTCTGCACCACATTAACTGTCAGACTGGCCGAATTGGACCGATTCTGCCTCTTTCTTGCCTCTACATGTGAAGAACAGGGTGCTTGTGAGCATATTGTGCAGTTTCGAGCAGGTAGCTGGCTTGGAACGGGACCGGTGGGGCAGAGCAATCCTAGCGGCTCGCCCGAGCAGTGGAAGCCGGCGAGGGTGCGCGTTCGGCCGGATGAATGGGGCGGTGTCAGGGCCCCTCTCGTGGAGGATAAAAATCATGCTTTTTCCCTCATTACACATCCCATGCGAGCTTGTAATGATAAGACCTGATCCAGATCACACATTGCAGCTCAATATTCAGTGAGGACAGGGCCTTTTTAAGTCGAAATGTGCAAAAAGGCATCCTCTCGCTCTGAAACGGCTGTTTTGCTCTCCACCACATTAACGGTCAGACTGGCCGAATTGGACCGATTCTGCCTCTTTCTTGCCTCTACATGTGAAGAACAGGGTGCTTGTGAGCATATTGTGCAGTTTCGAGCAGGTAGCTGGTTTGGAACGGGACCGGTGGGGCAGAGCAATCCTAGCGGCTCGCCCGAGCAGTGGAAGCCGGCGAGGGTGCGCGTTCGGCCGGATGAATGGGGCGGTGTCAGGGCCCCTCTCGTGGAGGATAAAAATCATGCTTTTTCCCTCATTACACATCCCATGCGAGCTTGTAATGATAAGACCTGATCCAGATCACACATTGCAGCTCAATATTCAGTGAGGACAGGGCCTTTTTAAGTCGAAATGTGCAAAAAGGCATCCTCTCGCTCTGAAACGGCTGTTTTGCTCTCCACCACATTAACGGTCAGACTGGCCGAATTGGACCGATTCTGCCTCTTTCTTGCCTCTACATGTGAAGAACAGGGTGCTTGTGAGCATATTGTGCAGTTTCGAGCAGGTAGCTGGTTTGGAACGGGACCGGTGGGGCAGAGCAATCCTAGCGGCTCGCCCGAGCAGTGGAAGCCGGCGAGGGTGCGCGTTCGGCCGGATGAATGGGGCGGTGTCAGGGCCCCTCTCGTGGAGGACAAAAATCATGCTTTTTCCCTCATTACACATCCCATGCGAGCTTGTAATGATAAGACCTGATCCAGATCACACATTGCAGCTCAATATTCAGTGAGGACAGGGCCTTTTTAAGTCGAAATGTGCAAAAAGGCATCCTCTCGCTCTGAAACGGCTGTTTTGCTCTCCACCACATTAACTGTCAGACTGGCCGAATTGGACCGATTCTGCCTCTTTCTTGCCTCTACATGTGAAGAACAGGGTGCTTGTGAGCATATTGTGCAGTTTCGAGCAGGTAGCTGGCTTGGAACGGGACCGGTGGGGCAGAGCAATCCTAGCGGCTCGCCCGAGCAGTGGAAGCCGGCGAGGGTGCGCGTTCGGCCGGATGAATGGGCCGGTGTCAGGGCCCCTCTCGTGGAGGATAAAAATCATGCTTTTTCCCTCATTACACATCCCATGCGAGCTTGTAATGATAAGACCTGATCCAGATCACACATTGCAGCTCAATATTCAGTGAGGACAGGGCCTTTTTAAGTCGAAATGTGCAAAAAGGCATCCTCTCGCTCTGAAACGGCTGTTTTGCTCTCCACCACATTAACGGTCAGACTGGCCGAATTGGACCGATTCTGCCTCTTTCTTGCCTCTACATGTGAAGAACAGGGTGCTTGTGAGCATATTGTGCAGTTTCGAGCAGGTAGCTGGCTTGGAACGGGACCGGTGGGGCAGAGCAATCCTAGCGGCTCGCCCGAGCAGTGGAAGCCGGCGAGGGTGCGCGTTCGGCCGGATGAATGGGCCGGTGTCAGGGCCCCTCTCGTGGAGGATAAAAATCATGCTTTTTCCCTCATTACACATCCCATGCGAGCTTGTAATGATAAGACCTGATCCAGATCACACATTGCAGCTCAATATTCAGTGAGGACAGGGCCTTTTTAAGTCGAAATGTGCAAAAAGGCATCCTCTCGCTCTGAAACGGCTGTTTTGCTCTCCACCACATTAACTGTCAGACTGGCCGAATTGGACCGATTCTGCCTCTTTCTTGCCTCTACATGTGAAGAACAGGGTGCTTGTGAGCATATTGTGCAGTTTCGAGCAGGTAGCTGGCTTGGAACGGGACCGGTGGGGCAGAGCAATCCTAGCGGCTCGCCCGAGCAGTGGAAGCCGGCGAGGGTGCGCGTTCGGCCGGATGAATGGGGCGGTGTCAGGGCCCCTCTCGTGGAGGATAAAAATCATGCTTTTTCCCTCATTACACATCCCATGCGAGCTTGTAATGATAAGACCTGATCCAGATCACACATTGCAGCTCAATATTCAGTGAGGACAGGGCCTTTTTAAGTCGAAATGTGCAAAAAGGCATCCTCTCGCTCTGAAACGGCTGTTTTGCTCTCCACCACATTAACTGTCAGACTGGCCGAATTGGACCGATTCTGCCTCTTTCTTGCCTCTACATGTGAAGAACAGGGTGCTTGTGAGCATATTGTGCAGTTTCGAGCAGGTAGCTGGCTTGGAACGGGACCGGTGGGGCAGAGCAATCCTAGCGGCTCGCCCGAGCAGTGGAAGCCGGCGAGGGTGCGCGTTCGGCCGGATGAATGGGGCGGTGTCAGGGCCCCTCTCGTGGAGGATAAAAATCATGCTTTTTCCCTCATTACACATCCCATGCGAGCTTGTAATGATAAGACCTGATCCAGATCACACATTGCAGCTCAATATTCAGTGAGGACAGGGCCTTTTTAAGTCGAAATGTGCAAAAAGGCATCCTCTCGCTCTGAAACGGCTGTTTTGCTCTCCACCACATTAACTGTCAGACTGGCCGAATTGGACCGATTCTGCCTCTTTCTTGCCTCTACATGTGAAGAACAGGGTGCTTGTGAGCATATTGTGCAGTTTCGAGCAGGTAGCTGGCTTGGAACGGGACCGGTGGGGCAGAGCAATCCTAGCGGCTCGCCCGAGCAGTGGAAGCCGGCGAGGGTGCGCGTTCGGCCGGATGAATGGGCCGGTGTCAGGGCCCCTCTCGTGGAGGATAAAAATCATGCTTTTTCCCTCATTACACATCCCATGCGAGCTTGTAATGATAAGACCTGATCCAGATCACACATTGCAGCTCAATATTCAGTGAGGACAGGGCCTTTTTAAGTCGAAATGTGCAAAAAGGCATCCTCTCGCTCTGAAACGGCTGTTTTGCTCTCCACCACATTAACGGTCAGACTGGCCGAATTGGACCGATTCTGCCTCTTTCTTGCCTCTACATGTGAAGAACAGGGTGCTTGTGAGCATATTGTGCAGTTTCGAGCAGGTAGCTGGTTTGGAACGGGACCGGTGGGGCAGAGCAATCCTAGCGGCTCGCCCGAGCAGTGGAAGCCGGCGAGGGTGCGCGTTCGGCCGGATGAATGGGGCGGTGTCAGGGCCCCTCTCGTGGAGGATAAAAATCATGCTTTTTCCCTCATTACACATCCCATGCGAGCTTGTAATGATAAGACCTGATCCAGATCACACATTGCAGCTCAATATTCAGTGAGGACAGGGCCTTTTTAAGTCGAAATGTGCAAAAAGGCATCCTCTCGCTCTGAAACGGCTGTTTTGCTCTCCACCACATTAACTGTCAGACTGGCCGAATTGGACCGATTCTGCCTCTTTCTTGCCTCTACATGTGAAGAACAGGGTGCTTGTGAGCATATTGTGCAGTTTCGAGCAGGTAGCTGGCTTGGAACGGGACCGGTGGGGCAGAGCAATCCTAGCGGCTCGCCCGAGCAGTGGAAGCCGGCGAGGGTGCGCGTTCGGCCGGATGAATGGGGCGGTGTCAGGGCCCCTCTCGTGGAGGATAAAAATCATGCTTTTTCCCTCATTACACATCCCATGCGAGCTTGTAATGATAAGACCTGATCCAGATCACACATTGCAGCTCAATATTCAGTGAGGACAGGGCCTTTTTAAGTCGAAATGTGCAAAAAGGCATCCTCTCGCTCTGAAACGGCTGTTTTGCTCTCCACCACATTAACTGTCAGACTGGCCGAATTGGACCGATTCTGCCTCTTTCTTGCCTCTACATGTGAAGAACAGGGTGCTTGTGAGCATATTGTGCAGTTTCGAGCAGGTAGCTGGCTTGGAACGGGACCGGTGGGGCAGAGCAATCCTAGCGGCTCGCCCGAGCAGTGGAAGCCGGCGAGGGTGCGCGTTCGGCCGGATGAATGGGCCGGTGTCAGGGCCCCTCTCGTGGAGGATAAAAATCATGCTTTTTCCCTCATTACACATCCCATGCGAGCTTGTAATGATAAGACCTGATCCAGATCACACATTGCAGCTCAATATTCAGTGAGGACAGGGCCTTTTTAAGTCGAAATGTGCAAAAAGGCATCCTCTCGCTCTGAAACGGCTGTTTTGCTCTCCACCACATTAACGGTCAGACTGGCCGAATTGGACCGATTCTGCCTCTTTCTTGCCTCTACATGTGAAGAACAGGGTGCTTGTGAGCATATTGTGCAGTTTCGAGCAGGTAGCTGGCTTGGAACGGGACCGGTGGGGCAGAGCAATCCTAGCGGCTCGCCCGAGCAGTGGAAGCCGGCGAGGGTGCGCGTTCGGCCGGATGAATGGGCCGGTGTCAGGGCCCCTCTCGTGGAGGATAAAAATCATGCTTTTTCCCTCATTACACATCCCATGCGAGCTTGTAATGATAAGACCTGATCCAGATCACACATTGCAGCTCAATATTCAGTGAGGACAGGGCCTTTTTAAGTCGAAATGTGCAAAAAGGCATCCTCTCGCTCTGAAACGGCTGTTTTGCTCTCCACCACATTAACTGTCAGACTGGCCGAATTGGACCGATTCTGCCTCTTTCTTGCCTCTACATGTGAAGAACAGGGTGCTTGTGAGCATATTGTGCAGTTTCGAGCAGGTAGCTGGTTTGGAACGGGACCGGTGGGGCAGAGCAATCCTAGCGGCTCGCCCGAGCAGTGGAAGCCGGCGAGGGTGCGCGTTCGGCCGGATGAATGGGCCGGTGTCAGGGCCCCTCTCGTGGAGGATAAAAATCATGCTTTTTCCCTCATTACACATCCCATGAGAGCTTGTAATGATAAGACCTGATCCAGATCACACATTGCAGCTCAATATTCAGTGAGGACAGGGCCTTTTTAAGTCGAAATGTGCAAAAAGGCATCCTCTCGCTCTGAAACGGCTGTTTTGCTCTCCACCACATTAACTGTCAGACTGGCCGAATTGGACCGATTCTGCCTCTTTCTTGCCTCTACATGTGAAGAACAGGGTGCTTGTGAGCATATTGTGCAGTTTCGAGCAGGTAGCTGGCTTGGAACGGGACCGGTGGGGCAGAGCAATCCTAGCGGCTCGCCCGAGCAGTGGAAGCCGGCGAGGGTGCGCGTTCGGCCGGATGAATGGGGCGGTGTCAGGGCCCCTCTCGTGGAGGATAAAAATCATGCTTTTTCCCTCATTACACATCCCATGCGAGCTTGTAATGATAAGACCTGATCCAGATCACACATTGCAGCTCAATATTCAGTGAGGACAGGGCCTTTTTAAGTCGAAATGTGCAAAAAGGCATCCTCTCGCTCTGAAACGGCTGTTTTGCTCTCCACCACATTAACTGTCAGACTGGCCGAATTGGACCGATTCTGCCTCTTTCTTGCCTCTACATGTGAAGAACAGGGTGCTTGTGAGCATATTGTGCAGTTTCGAGCAGGTAGCTGGCTTGGAACGGGACCGGTGGGGCAGAGCAATCCTAGCGGCTCGCCCGAGCAGTGGAAGCCGGCGAGGGTGCGCGTTCGGCCGGATGAATGGGGCGGTGTCAGGGCCCCTCTCGTGGAGGATAAAAATCATGCTTTTTCCCTCATTACACATCCCATGCGAGCTTGTAATGATAAGACCTGATCCAGATCACACATTGCAGCTCAATATTCAGTGAGGACAGGGCCTTTTTAAGTCGAAATGTGCAAAAAGGCATCCTCTCGCTCTGAAACGGCTGTTTTGCTCTCCACCACATTAACTGTCAGACTGGCCGAATTGGACCGATTCTGCCTCTTTCTTGCCTCTACATGTGAAGAACAGGGTGCTTGTGAGCATATTGTGCAGTTTCGAGCAGGTAGCTGGCTTGGAACGGGACCGGTGGGGCAGAGCAATCCTAGCGGCTCGCCCGAGCAGTGGAAGCCGGCGAGGGTGCGCGTTCGGCCGGATGAATGGGGCGGTGTCAGGGCCCCTCTCGTGGAGGATAAAAATCATGCTTTTTCCCTCATTACACATCCCATGCGAGCTTGTAATGATAAGACCTGATCCAGATCACACATTGCAGCTCAATATTCAGTGAGGACAGGGCCTTTTTAAGTCGAAATGTGCAAAAAGGCATCCTCTCGCTCTGAAACGGCTGTTTTGCTCTCCACCACATTAACTGTCAGACTGGCCGAATTGGACCGATTCTGCCTCTTTCTTGCCTCTACATGTGAAGAACAGGGTGCTTGTGAGCATATTGTGCAGTTTCGAGCAGGTAGCTGGCTTGGAACGGGACCGGTGGGGCAGAGCAATCCTAGCGGCTCGCCCGAGCAGTGGAAGCCGGCGAGGGTGCGCGTTCGGCCGGATGAATGGGGCGGTGTCAGGGCCCCTCTCGTGGAGGATAAAAATCATGCTTTTTCCCTCATTACACATCCCATGCGAGCTTGTAATGATAAGACCTGATCCAGATCACACATTGCAGCTCAATATTCAGTGAGGACAGGGCCTTTTTAAGTCGAAATGTGCAAAAAGGCATCCTCTCGCTCTGAAACGGCTGTTTTGCTCTCCACCACATTAACTGTCAGACTGGCCGAATTGGACCGATTCTGCCTCTTTCTTGCCTCTACATGTGAAGAACAGGGTGCTTGTGAGCATATTGTGCAGTTTCGAGCAGGTAGCTGGCTTGGAACGGGACCGGTGGGGCAGAGCAATCCTAGCGGCTCGCCCGAGCAGTGGAAGCCGGCGAGGGTGCGCGTTCGGCCGGATGAATGGGGCGGTGTCAGGGCCCCTCTCGTGGAGGATAAAAATCATGCTTTTTCCCTCATTACACATCCCATGCGAGCTTGTAATGATAAGACCTGATCCAGATCACACATTGCAGCTCAATATTCAGTGAGGACAGGGCCTTTTTAAGTCGAAATGTGCAAAAAGGCATCCTCTCGCTCTGAAACGGCTGTTTTGCTCTCCACCACATTAACTGTCAGACTGGCCGAATTGGACCGATTCTGCCTCTTTCTTGCCTCTACATGTGAAGAACAGGGTGCTTGTGAGCATATTGTGCAGTTTCGAGCAGGTAGCTGGCTTGGAACGGGACCGGTGGGGCAGAGCAATCCTAGCGGCTCGCCCGAGCAGTGGAAGCCGGCGAGGGTGCGCGTTCGGCCGGATGAATGGGGCCGTGTCAGGGCCCCTCTCGTGGAGGATAAAAATCATGCTTTTTCCCTCATTACACATCCCATGCGAGCTTGTAATGATAAGACCTGATCCAGATCACACATTGCAGCTCAATATTCAGTGAGGACAGGGCCTTTTTAAGTCGAAATGTGCAAAAAGGCATCCTCTCGCTCTGAAACGGCTGTTTTGCTCTCCACCACATTAACGGTCAGACTGGCCGAATTGGACCGATTCTGCCTCTTTCTTGCCTCTACATGTGAAGAACAGGGTGCTTGTGAGCATATTGTGCAGTTTCGAGCAGGTAGCTGGCTTGGAACGGGACCGGTGGGGCAGAGCAATCCTAGCGGCTCGCCCGAGCAGTGGAAGCCGGCGAGGGTGCGCGTTCGGCCGGATGAATGGGGCGGTGTCAGGGCCCCTCTCGTGGAGGATAAAAATCATGCTTTTTCCCTCATTACACATCCCATGCGAGCTTGTAATGATAAGACCTGATCCAGATCACACATTGCAGCTCAATATTCAGTGAGGACAGGGCCTTTTTAAGTCGAAATGTGCAAAAAGGCATCCTCTCGCTCTGAAACGGCTGTTTTGCTCTCCACCACATTAACTGTCAGACTGGCCGAATTGGACCGATTCTGCCTCTTTCTTGCCTCTACATGTGAAGAACAGGGTGCTTGTGAGCATATTGTGCAGTTTCGAGCAGGTAGCTGGCTTGGAACGGGACCGGTGGGGCAGAGCAATCCTAGCGGCTCGCCCGAGCAGTGGAAGCCGGCGAGGGTGCGCGTTCGGCCGGATGAATGGGCGGTGTCAGGGCCCCTCTCGTGGAGGATAAAAATCATGCTTTTTCCCTCATTACACATCCCATGCGAGCTTGTAATGATAAGACCTGATCCAGATCACACATTGCAGCTCAATATTCAGTGAGGACAGGGCCTTTTTAAGTCGAAATGTGCAAAAAGGCATCCTCTCGCTCTGAAACGGCTGTTTTGCTCTCCACCACATTAACGGTCAGACTGGCCGAATTGGACCGATTCTGCCTCTTTCTTGCCTCTACATGTGAAGAACAGGGTGCTTGTGAGCATATTGTGCAGTTTCGAGCAGGTAGCTGGCTTGGAACGGGACCGGTGGGGCAGAGCAATCCTAGCGGCTCGCCCGAGCAGTGGAAGCCGGCGAGGGTGCGCGTTCGGCCGGATGAATGGGGCCGGTGTCAGGGCCCCTCTCGTGGAGGATAAAAATCATGCTTTTTCCCTCATTACACATCCCATGCGAGCTTGTAATGATAAGACCTGATCCAGATCACACATTGCAGCTCAATATTCAGTGAGGACAGGGCCTTTTTAAGTCGAAATGTGCAAAAAGGCATCCTCTCGCTCTGAAACGGCTGTTTTGCTCTCCACCACATTAACTGTCAGACTGGCCGAATTGGACCGATTCTGCCTCTTTCTTGCCTCTACATGTGAAGAACAGGGTGCTTGTGAGCATATTGTGCAGTTTCGAGCAGGTAGCTGGCTTGGAACGGGACCGGTGGGGCAGAGCAATCCTAGCGGCTCGCCCGAGCAGTGGAAGCCGGCGAGGGTGCGCGTTCGGCCGGATGAATGGGGCGGTGTCAGGGCCCCTCTCGTGGAGGATAAAAATCATGCTTTTTCCCTCATTACACATCCCATGCGAGCTTGTAATGATAAGACCTGATCCAGATCACACATTGCAGCTCAATATTCAGTGAGGACAGGGCCTTTTTAAGTCGAAATGTGCAAAAAGGCATCCTCTCGCTCTGAAACGGCTGTTTTGCTCTCCACCACATTAACTGTCAGACTGGCCGAATTGGACCGATTCTGCCTCTTTCTTGCCTCTACATGTGAAGAACAGGGTGCTTGTGAGCATATTGTGCAGTTTCGAGCAGGTAGCTGGCTTGGAACGGGACCGGTGGGGCAGAGCAATCCTAGCGGCTCGCCCGAGCAGTGGAAGCCGGCGAGGGTGCGCGTTCGGCCGGATGAATGGGGCGGTGTCAGGGCCCCTCTCGTGGAGGATAAAAATCATGCTTTTTCCCTCATTACACATCCCATGCGAGCTTGTAATGATAAGACCTGATCCAGATCACACATTGCAGCTCAATATTCAGTGAGGACAGGGCCTTTTTAAGTCGAAATGTGCAAAAAGGCATCCTCTCGCTCTGAAACGGCTGTTTTGCTCTCCACCACATTAACTGTCAGACTGCCGAATTGGACCGATTCTGCCTCTTTCTTGCCTCTACATGTGAAGAACAGGGTGCTTGTGAGCATATTGTGCAGTTTCGAGCAGGTAGCTGGCTTGGAACGGGACCGGTGGGGCAGAGCAATCCTAGCGGCTCGCCCGAGCAGTGGAAGCCGGCGAGGGTGCGCGTTCGGCCGGATGAATGGGCCGGTGTCAGGGCCCCTCTCGTGGAGGATAAAAATCATGCTTTTTCCCTCATTACACATCCCATGCGAGCTTGTAATGATAAGACCTGATTCCAGATCACACATTGCAGCTCAATATTCAGTGAGGACAGGGCCTTTTTAAGTCGAAATGTGCAAAAAGGCATCCTCTCGCTCTGAAACGGCTGTTTTGCTCTCCACCACATTAACGGTCAGACTGGCCGAATTGGACCGATTCTGCCTCTTTCTTGCCTCTACATGTGAAGAACAGGGTGCTTGTGAGCATATTGTGCAGTTTCGAGCAGGTAGCTGGTTTGGAACGGGACGGTGGGGCAGAGCAATCCTAGCGGCTCGCCCGAGCAGTGGAAGCCGGCGAGGGTGCGCGTTCGGCCGGATGAATGGGCCGGTGTCAGGGCCCCTCTCGTGGAGGATAAAAATCATGCTTTTTCCCTCATTACACATCCCATGCGAGCTTGTAATGATAAGACCTGATCCAGATCACACATTGCAGCTCAATATTCAGTGAGGACAGGGCCTTTTTAAGTCGAAATGTGCAAAAAGGCATCCTCTCGCTCTGAAACGGCTGTTTTGCTCTCCACCACATTAACTGTCAGACTGGCCGAATTGGACCGATTCTGCCTCTTTCTTGCCTCTACATGTGAAGAACAGGGTGCTTGTGAGCATATTGTGCAGTTTCGAGCAGGTAGCTGGCTTGGAACGGGACCGGTGGGGCAGAGCAATCCTAGCGGCTCGCCCGAGCAGTGGAAGCCGGCGAGGGTGCGCGTTCGGCCGGATGAATGGGGCGGTGTCAGGGCCCCTCTCGTGGAGGATAAAAATCATGCTTTTTCCCTCATTACACATCCCATGCGAGCTTGTAATGATAAGACCTGATCCAGATCACACATTGCAGCTCAATATTCAGTGAGGACAGGGCCTTTTTAAGTCGAAATGTGCAAAAAGGCATCCTCTCGCTCTGAAACGGCTGTTTTGCTCTCCACCACATTAACTGTCAGACTGGCCGAATTGGACCGATTCTGCCTCTTTCTTGCCTCTACATGTGAAGAACAGGGTGCTTGTGAGCATATTGTGCAGTTTCGAGCAGGTAGCTGGCTTGGAACGGGACCGGTGGGGCAGAGCAATCCTAGCGGCTCGCCCGAGCAGTGGAAGCCGGCGAGGGTGCGCGTTCGGCCGGATGAATGGGGCGGTGTCAGGGCCCCTCTCGTGGAGGATAAAAATCATGCTTTTTCCCTCATTACACATCCCATGCGAGCTTGTAATGATAAGACCTGATCCAGATCACACATTGCAGCTCAATATTCAGTGAGGACAGGGCCTTTTTAAGTCGAAATGTGCAAAAAGGCATCCTCTCGCTCTGAAACGGCTGTTTTGCTCTCCACCACATTAACGGTCAGACTGGCCGAATTGGACCGATTCTGCCTCTTTCTTGCCTCTACATGTGAAGAACAGGGTGCTTGTGAGCATATTGTGCAGTTTCGAGCAGGTAGCTGGCTTGGAACGGGACCGGTGGGGCAGAGCAATCCTAGCGGCTCGCCCGAGCAGTGGAAGCCGGCGAGGGTGCGCGTTCGGCCGGATGAATGGGCCGGTGTCAGGGCCCCTCTCGTGGAGGATAAAAATCATGCTTTTTCCCTCATTACACATCCCATGCGAGCTTGTAATGATAAGACCTGATCCAGATCACACATTGCAGCTCAATATTCAGTGAGGACAGGGCCTTTTAAGTCGAAATGTGCAAAAAGGCATCCTCTCGCTCTGAAACGGCTGTTTTGCTCTCCACCACATTAACTGTCAGACTGGCCGAATTGGACCGATTCTGCCTCTTTCTTGCCTCTACATGTGAAGAACAGGGTGCTTGTGAGCATATTGTGCAGTTTCGAGCAGGTAGCTGGCTTGGAACGGGACCGGTGGGGCAGAGCAATCCTAGCGGCTCGCCCGAGCAGTGGAAGCCGGCGAGGGTGCGCGTTCGGCCGGATGAATGGGCGGTGTCAGGGCCCCTCTCGTGGAGGATAAAAATCATGCTTTTTCCCTCATTACACATCCCATGCGAGCTTGTAATGATAAGACCTGATCCAGATCACACATTGCAGCTCAATATTCAGTGAGGACAGGGCCTTTTTAAGTCGAAATGTGCAAAAAGGCATCCTCTCGCTCTGAAACGGCTGTTTTGCTCTCCACCACATTAACTGTCAGACTGGCCGAATTGGACCGATTCTGCCTCTTTCTTGCCTCTACATGTGAAGAACAGGGTGCTTGTGAGCATATTGTGCAGTTTCGAGCAGGTAGCTGGCTTGGAACGGGACCGGTGGGGCAGAGCAATCCTAGCGGCTCGCCCGAGCAGTGGAAGCCGGCGAGGGTGCGCGTTCGGCCGGATGAATGGGGCGGTGTCAGGGCCCCTCTCGTGGAGGATAAAAATCATGCTTTTTCCCTCATTACACATCCCATGCGAGCTTGTAATGATAAGACCTGATCCAGATCACACATTGCAGCTCAATATTCAGTGAGGACAGGGCCTTTTTAAGTCGAAATGTGCAAAAAGGCATCCTCTCGCTCTGAAACGGCTGTTTTGCTCTCCACCACATTAACTGTCAGACTGGCCGAATTGGACCGATTCTGCCTCTTTCTTGCCTCTACATGTGAAGAACAGGGTGCTTGTGAGCATATTGTGCAGTTTCGAGCAGGTAGCTGGCTTGGAACGGGACCGGTGGGGCAGAGCAATCCTAGCGGCTCGCCCGAGCAGTGGAAGCCGGCGAGGGTGCGCGTTCGGCCGGATGAATGGGGCGGTGTCAGGGCCCCTCTCGTGGAGGATAAAAATCATGCTTTTTCCCTCATTACACATCCCATGCGAGCTTGTAATGATAAGACCTGATCCAGATCACACATTGCAGCTCAATATTCAGTGAGGACAGGCCTTTTTAAGTCGAAATGTGCAAAAAGGCATCCTCTCGCTCTGAAACGGCTGTTTTGCTCTCCACCACATTAACTGTCAGACTGGCCGAATTGGACCGATTCTGCCTCTTTCTTGCCTCTACATGTGAAGAACAGGGTGCTTGTGAGCATATTGTGCAGTTTCGAGCAGGTAGCTGGCTTGGAACGGGACCGGTGGGGCAGAGCAATCCTAGCGGCTCGCCCGAGCAGTGGAAGCCGGCGAGGGTGCGCGTTCGGCCGGATGAATGGGGCGGTGTCAGGGCCCCTCTCGTGGAGGATAAAAATCATGCTTTTTCCCTCATTACACATCCCATGCGAGCTTGTAATGATAAGACCTGATCCAGATCACACATTGCAGCTCAATATTCAGTGAGGACAGGGCCTTTTTAAGTCGAAATGTGCAAAAAGGCATCCTCTCGCTCTGAAACGGCTGTTTTGCTCTCCACCACATTAACTGTCAGACTGGCCGAATTGGACCGATTCTGCCTCTTTCTTGCCTCTACATGTGAAGAACAGGGTGCTTGTGAGCATATTGTGCAGTTTCGAGCAGGTAGCTGGCTTGGAACGGGACCGGTGGGCAGAGCAATCCTAGCGGCTCGCCCGAGCAGTGGAAGCCGGCGAGGGTGCGCGTTCGGCCGGATGAATGGGGCGGTGTCAGGGCCCCTCTCGTGGAGGATAAAAATCATGCTTTTTCCCTCATTACACATCCCATGCGAGCTTGTAATGATAAGACCTGATCCAGATCACACATTGCAGCTCAATATTCAGTGAGGACAGGGCCTTTTTAAGTCGAAATGTGCAAAAAGGCATCCTCTCGCTCTGAAACGGCTGTTTTGCTCTCCACCACATTAACTGTCAGACTGGCCGAATTGGACCGATTCTGCCTCTTTCTTGCCTCTACATGTGAAGAACAGGGTGCTTGTGAGCATATTGTGCAGTTTCGAGCAGGTAGCTGGCTTGGAACGGGACCGGTGGGGCAGAGCAATCCTAGCGGCTCGCCCGAGCAGTGGAAGCCGGCGAGGGTGCGCGTTCGGCCGGATGAATGGGGCGGTGTCAGGGCCCCTCTCGTGGAGGATAAAAATCATGCTTTTTCCCTCATTACACATCCCATGCGAGCTTGTAATGATAAGACCTGATCCAGATCACACATTGCAGCTCAATATTCAGTGAGGACAGGGCCTTTTTAAGTCGAAATGTGCAAAAAGGCATCCTCTCGCTCTGAAACGGCTGTTTTGCTCTCCACCACATTAACTGTCAGACTGGCCGAATTGGACCGATTCTGCCTCTTTCTTGCCTCTACATGTGAAGAACAGGGTGCTTGTGAGCATATTGTGCAGTTTCGAGCAGGTAGCTGGCTTGGAACGGGACCGGTGGGGCAGAGCAATCCTAGCGGCTCGCCCGAGCAGTGGAAGCCGGCGAGGGTGCGCGTTCGGCCGGATGAATGGGCCGGTGTCAGGGCCCCTCTCGTGGAGGATAAAAATCATGCTTTTTCCCTCATTACACATCCCATGCGAGCTTGTAATGATAAGACCTGATCCAGATCACACATTGCAGCTCAATATTCAGTGAGGACAGGGCCTTTTTAAGTCGAAATGTGCAAAAAGGCATCCTCTCGCTCTGAAACGGCTGTTTTGCTCTCCACCACATTAACGGTCAGACTGGCCGAATTGGACCGATTCTGCCTCTTTCTTGCCTCTACATGTGAAGAACAGGGTGCTTGTGAGCATATTGTGCAGTTTCGAGCAGGTAGCTGGCTTGGAACGGGACCGGTGGGGCAGAGCAATCCTAGCGGCTCGCCCGAGCAGTGGAAGCCGGCGAGGGTGCGCGTTCGGCCGGATGAATGGGGCGGTGTCAGGGCCCCTCTCGTGGAGGATAAAAATCATGCTTTTTCCCTCATTACACATCCCATGCGAGCTTGTAATGATAAGACCTGATCCAGATCACACATTGCAGCTCAATATTCAGTGAGGACAGGGCCTTTTTAAGTCGAAATGTGCAAAAAGGCATCCTCTCGCTCTGAAACGGCTGTTTTGCTCTCCACCACATTAACTGTCAGACTGGCCGAATTGGACCGATTCTGCCTCTTTCTTGCCTCTACATGTGAAGAACAGGGTGCTTGTGAGCATATTGTGCAGTTTCGAGCAGGTAGCTGGCTTGGAACGGGACCGGTGGGGCAGAGCAATCCTAGCGGCTCGCCCGAGCAGTGGAAGCCGGCGAGGGTGCGCGTTCGGCCGGATGAATGGGCCGGTGTCAGGGCCCCTCTCGTGGAGGATAAAAATCATGCTTTTTCCCTCATTACACATCCCATGCGAGCTTGTAATGATAAGACCTGATCCAGATCACACATTGCAGCTCAATATTCAGTGAGGACAGGGCCTTTTTAAGTCGAAATGTGCAAAAAGGCATCCTCTCGCTCTGAAACGGCTGTTTTGCTCTCCACCACATTAACGGTCAGACTGGCCGAATTGGACCGATTCTGCCTCTTTCTTGCCTCTACATGTGAAGAACAGGGTGCTTGTGAGCATATTGTGCAGTTTCGAGCAGGTAGCTGGCTTGGAACGGGACCGGTGGGGCAGAGCAATCCTAGCGGCTCGCCCGAGCAGTGGAAGCCGGCGAGGGTGCGCGTTCGGCCGGATGAATGGGGCGGTGTCAGGGCCCCTCTCGTGGAGGATAAAAATCATGCTTTTTCCCTCATTACACATCCCATGCGAGCTTGTAATGATAAGACCTGATCCAGATCACACATTGCAGCTCAATATTCAGTGAGGACAGGGCCTTTTTAAGTCGAAATGTGCAAAAAGGCATCCTCTCGCTCTGAAACGGCTGTTTTGCTCTCCACCACATTAACTGTCAGACTGGCCGAATTGGACCGATTCTGCCTCTTTCTTGCCTCTACATGTGAAGAACAGGGTGCTTGTGAGCATATTGTGCAGTTTCGAGCAGGTAGCTGGCTTGGAACGGGACCGGTGGGGCAGAGCAATCCTAGCGGCTCGCCCGAGCAGTGGAAGCCGGCGAGGGTGCGCGTTCGGCCGGATGAATGGGCCGGTGTCAGGGCCCCTCTCGTGGAGGATAAAAATCATGCTTTTTCCCTCATTACACATCCCATGCGAGCTTGTAATGATAAGACCTGATCCAGATCACACATTGCAGCTCAATATTCAGTGAGGACAGGGCCTTTTTAAGTCGAAATGTGCAAAAAGGCATCCTCTCGCTCTGAAACGGCTGTTTTGCTCTCCACCACATTAACGGTCAGACTGGCCGAATTGGACCGATTCTGCCTCTTTCTTGCCTCTACATGTGAAGAACAGGGTGCTTGTGAGGCATATTGTGCAGTTTCGAGCAGGTAGCTGGCTTGGAACGGGACCGGTGGGGCAGAGCAATCCTAGCGGCTCGCCCCGAGCAGTGGAAGCCGGCGAGGGTGCGCGTTCGGCCGGATGAATGGGGCGGTGTCAGGGCCCCTCTCGTGGAGGATAAAAATCATGCTTTTTCCCTCATTACACATCCCATGCGAGCTTGTAATGATAAGACCTGATCCAGATCACACATTGCAGCTCAATATTCAGTGAGGACAGGGCCTTTTTAAGTCGAAAT
>NW_028181570.1:0-3000 GCF_963514085.1 Chelon labrosus
TGGCCTACCACTTCGTGGCTGAGTTGCTGTTTTTCCCAAACGCTTCCATTTTGTTATAATAGAGCTGACAGTTGACTGTGGAATATTTAGGAGCGAGGAAATTTCACGACTGGATTTGTTGCACAAGTGGCATCCTATGACAGTTCCACGCTGGAATTCACTGAGCTCCTGAGAGCGGCCCATTCTTTCACAAATGTCTTGTTTCACAGTCTGCATGCCTGAGTGCTTGAATTTATACACCTGGGGCCAGGCCAAGTGATTAGAACACCTGATTCTGATCATTTGAATGGGTGAGCGAATACTTTTGGTAATATAGTGTATATATATATATATATTTATGCGCCCACACACACACTGCCTGGCCAAATAAAAGTCACCACCAAAAAAAGTTCACACACTCTGATGTTTCATTGGACCGCCTTTAGCTTTGATTGCAGCATGCATTCGCTGTGGCATTGTTTCGATAAGCTTCTGTAATGTCTTAAGATTTGTTTCCATCTAGTGTTGTTAATTTTTCAGTTGTCATGACCTGTCAAGATGTTGTATTGATAATGGGAGAGTCTGACCACTGCATAAAACCTTCTCCAGCACATCCCAAAGATTCTCAGTGGGGTTAAAGTCTGGACTTTGTGGTGGCCAACAGATGAAATTGTTGGACCCATTGTCAGAGTCTACACAGGTACAGTGGGTCCTGGGTTCATCCTGGTGACAATGCCTAATCTCGTGGCGACAGTCAGCAGGCAGTTCCTGGAGAATGAAAAAACTGATACCATTGACTGGCCCCCATGCTGACCTGACTTAAATTTAATAGAACATCGCTGGAACATTATGTTTCAGTCCATCCTACGTCACCAGGTCGCAGCTCAGTCTGTCCAGGAGCTCAGTGATGCCTCAGGACACCATGTGTTGTCTCATTAGGAGCATGCCCAAGCGTTGTCATGCTTGCACACAAGCATGTGGGGGCCATACAATCTACTGAGTACCATTGCTGCAAGGAAATTTCAGCAAAATAGACTGCTGCAACATTTTTTAAGACATTTTTATATATCTTTCCACAACAAGTTACAATTATGACAAGTTCCAGCTTATTCACTGCTCATTAGTTCGAAGGGCAACTTCTAACTGCATCTCAGCGCTGTAAAACAACATTCCCACAATAATAATAATAATAATAATTTATCCGACAAAAAGTAATGAACAGAGTTACTGAAATTGTTGTCAACACATAGTTTTCCTGTTATTGGCTACGAGTATTTGGTTGAATTCTGGAGCCCTGCTTATGTCTTATTGTTTTTATGCAGGAACTCGTCCACACAAGTGCACAGACTGTGATATGGCCTTTGTGACTAGTGGAGAGCTTGTACGCCATCGGCGCTACAAACACACACATGAGAAACCCTTCAAATGCTCCATGTGTGATTATGCCAGTGTGGAGGTAAGATGAATTCTTGCCTGCATTTCGCTCTTTAAAAGCAAGATCATTGTTAATGATTACTATATGTGCAACTGTTGTGACTTTTTGTGTAGGTGAGCAAACTAAAGCGTCACATTCGTTCTCACACTGGTGAGCGTCCATTCCAGTGCAGTCTTTGCAGCTATGCCAGCAGAGACACATACAAACTTAAGAGACACATGAGGACACACTCAGGTAAAACCAAAATTTTTAACAGATTTTTTACAAGGAAGACAAGAATGTCTGGTTGTTATTTTAGGGAAAACATAAAGATGATGAAATCCTACCAAACAAAGGTAGCCACATTACTTCAGTGCTATGTTAAGTTAACTAAAAGTAGCCGCATGACAAACATGTTGCAGCACTTGAAACAAAGATATGCTGTGTAATGGGAGCATCTTGAGTCTCTGTGAGATTTTGATGCTATCACCAAACCTATCTCAAAAACCACAGCTATAGCACAGTTAACGTTAACTGCCTCATTTCCAGTGTCACCTCATATAACAAAACAGGTCAACGCATGAAGGAGATTACTGAAGTATGACCATATCATATCGTGAAAGGCATGGTACCCATTTATGTTACCAAAAAGCTTATATTTGTAGAGATGTTAAAAACAATTGAGCCCCAAATATTTTGCCATGGACTTAAATTGTTCTTCTGCCTTTTGGTAGACTGTGTGAATACGGCCAAAAAATCTGAATTTGCTATTCTGGTGTCATTGATCCTCTCAGGTAGTTGGTTGTGGCTCTAATTCATTAATTGTTAATTAATTGGCATTTTGTTTTGTAATAACTGAAAATAGGACAATACTGGTTGATACAGTAAATCTGTTAAATCTGTACTTTTCAAATATTTTATACATTATGTTTTGTGCCTACTACCCTATTAATATCTCTTAGTTTGCTACTGTATTATTTGGTTGCTCTGCTAGATTGCATTAGACTACATTAATAGTAACACTAAACAGTAACCCCAAAACATTTTTAATGTACTTTTTAGGAGAGAAACCTTATGAGTGTTACATCTGCCATGCCCGATTCACCCAGAGTGGAACCATGAAGATGCACATTCTGCAGAAACACACAGAAAATGTGGCCAAATTCCATTGTCCACACTGTGACACTGTCATTGCACGCAAGAGTGACTTGGGTAACACAAGACTTTATACACCTACCAGACAAATAAGAGTTTGCAGCCATATTTTTTCCACACCTAACCTCTCTTGTCGTTTATGTGCATCTCCAGGTGTCCATCTTCGTAAGCAGCACTCATTTATTGAGACTGGAAAGAAGTGTCGCTACTGTGACGCTGTTTTTCATGAGCGCTACGCTCTGATCCAACACCAGAAGTCTCATAAGAATGAGAAGAGGTTCAAATGTGACATGTGTGACTATTGTTGCCGCCAGGTATGTTTGTATACAATTATCTTGTGATACGTAGGTTTACAAATTATTGATTTTATACAAATATCAAAGCTGGCACCCTGAAGACAGTGACACTATAAATTAGGGCTGAACGATATATCGTTATCGTATCTATATCTA
>NW_028181569.1:0-22631 GCF_963514085.1 Chelon labrosus
GTGGAAGCCGGCGAGGGTGCGCGTTCAGCCGGATGAATGGGGCGCTGTCAGGGCCCCTCTCGTGGAGGATAAAAATCATGCTTTTTCCCTCATTACACATCCCATGCGAGCTTGTAATGATAAAACCTCATCCAAATCACACATTGCAGCTCAATATTCAGTGAGGACAGGGCCTTTTTAAGTCGAAATGTGCAAAAAAGCGTCCTATCGCTCTGAAACGGCTGTTTTGCTCTCCACCACATTTACTGTCAGACTGGCCGAATTAGACCGATTCTGCCTCTTTCTTGCCTCTGCATGTGAAGAACAGGGTGCTTGTGAGCATATTGTGCAGTTTCAAGCAGGTAGCTGGCTTGGAACGGGACCGGTGGGGCAGAGCAATCCTAGCGGCTCGCCCGAGCAGTGGAAGCCGGCGAGGGTGCGCGTTCAGCCGGATGAATGGGGCGCTGTCAGGGCCCCTCTCGTGGAGGATAAAAATCATGCTTTTTCCCTCATTACACATCCCATGCGAGCTTGTAATGATAAAACCTCATCCAAATCACACATTGCAGCTCAATATTCAGTGAGGACAGGGCCTTTTTAAGTCGAAATGTGCAAAAAAGCGTCCTATCGCTCTGAAACGGCTGTTTTGCTCTCCACCACATTTACTGTCAGACTGGCCGAATTAGACCGATTCTGCCTCTTTCTTGCCTCTGCATGTGAAGAACAGGGTGCTTGTGAGCATATTGTGCAGTTTCAAGCAGGTAGCTGGCTTGGAACGGGACCGGTGGGGCAGAGCAATCCTAGCGGCTCGCCCGAGCAGTGGAAGCCGGCGAGGGTGCGCGTTCAGCCGGATGAATGGGGCGCTGTCAGGGCCCCTCTCGTGGAGGATAAAAATCATGCTTTTTCCCTCATTACACATCCCATGCGAGCTTGTAATGATAAAACCTCATCCAAATCACACATTGCAGCTCAATATTCAGTGAGGACAGGGCCTTTTTAAGTCGAAATGTGCAAAAAAGCATCCTATCGCTCTGAAACGGCTGTTTTGCTCTCCACCACATTTACTGTCAGACTGGCCGAATTAGACCGATTCTGCCTCTTTCTTGCCTCTGCATGTGAAGAACAGGGTGCTTGTGAGCATATTGTGCAGTTTCAAGCAGGTAGCTGGCTTGGAACGGGACCGGTGGGGCAGAGCAATCCTAGCGGCTCGCCCGAGCAGTGGAAGCCGGCGAGGGTGCGCGTTCAGCCGGATGAATGGGGCGCTGTCAGGGCCCCTCTCGTGGAGGATAAAAATCATGCTTTTTTCCCTCATTACACATCCCATGCGAGCTTGTAATGATAAAACCTCATCCAAATCACACATTGCAGCTCAATATTCAGTGAGGACAGGGCCTTTTTAAGTCGAAATGTGCAAAAAAGCGTCCTATCGCTCTGAAACGGCTGTTTTGCTCTCCACCACATTTACTGTCAGACTGGCCGAATTAGACCGATTCTGCCTCTTTCTTGCCTCTGCATGTGAAGAACAGGGTGCTTGTGAGCATATTGTGCAGTTTCAAGCAGGTAGCTGGCTTGGAACGGGACCGGTGGGGCAGAGCAATCCTAGCGGCTCGCCCGAGCAGTGGAAGCCGGCGAGGGTGCGCGTTCAGCCGGATGAATGGGGCGCTGTCAGGGCCCCTCTCGTGGAGGATAAAAATCATGCTTTTTCCCTCATTACACATCCCATGCGAGCTTGTAATGATAAAACCTCATCCAAATCACACATTGCAGCTCAATATTCAGTGAGGACAGGGCCTTTTTAAGTCGAAATGTGCAAAAAAGCGTCCTATCGCTCTGAAACGGCTGTTTTGCTCTCCACCACATTTACTGTCAGACTGGCCGAATTAGACCGATTCTGCCTCTTTCTTGCCTCTGCATGTGAAGAACAGGGTGCTTGTGAGCATATTGTGCAGTTTCAAGCAGGTAGCTGGCTTGGAACGGGACCGGTGGGGCAGAGCAATCCTAGCGGCTCGCCCGAGCAGTGGAAGCCGGCGAGGGTGCGCGTTCAGCCGGATGAATGGGGCGCTGTCAGGGCCCCTCTCGTGGAGGATAAAAATCATGCTTTTTTCCCTCATTACACATCCCATGCGAGCTTGTAATGATAAAACCTCATCCAAATCACACATTGCAGCTCAATATTCAGTGAGGACAGGGCCTTTTTAAGTCGAAATGTGCAAAAAAGCATCCTATCGCTCTGAAACGGCTGTTTTGCTCTCCACCACATTTACTGTCAGACTGGCCGAATTAGACCGATTCTGCCTCTTTCTTGCCTCTGCATGTGAAGAACAGGGTGCTTGTGAGCATATTGTGCAGTTTCAAGCAGGTAGCTGGCTTGGAACGGGACCGGTGGGGCAGAGCAATCCTAGCGGCTCGCCCGAGCAGTGGAAGCCGGCGAGGGTGCGCGTTCAGCCGGATGAATGGGGCGCTGTCAGGGCCCCTCTCGTGGAGGATAAAAATCATGCTTTTTTCCCTCATTACACATCCCATGCGAGCTTGTAATGATAAAACCTCATCCAAATCACACATTGCAGCTCAATATTCAGTGAGGACAGGGCCTTTTTAAGTCGAAATGTGCAAAAAAGCATCCTATCGCTCTGAAACGGCTGTTTTGCTCTCCACCACATTTACTGTCAGACTGGCCGAATTAGACCGATTCTGCCTCTTTCTTGCCTCTGCATGTGAAGAACAGGGTGCTTGTGAGCATATTGTGCAGTTTCAAGCAGGTAGCTGGCTTGGAACGGGACCGGTGGGGCAGAGCAATCCTAGCGGCTCGCCCGAGCAGTGGAAGCCGGCGAGGGTGCGCGTTCAGCCGGATGAATGGGGCGCTGTCAGGGCCCCTCTCGTGGAGGATAAAAATCATGCTTTTTTCCCTCATTACACATCCCATGCGAGCTTGTAATGATAAAACCTCATCCAAATCACACATTGCAGCTCAATATTCAGTGAGGACAGGGCCTTTTTAAGTCGAAATGTGCAAAAAAGCATCCTATCGCTCTGAAACGGCTGTTTTGCTCTCCACCACATTTACTGTCAGACTGGCCGAATTAGACCGATTCTGCCTCTTTCTTGCCTCTGCATGTGAAGAACAGGGTGCTTGTGAGCATATTGTGCAGTTTCAAGCAGGTAGCTGGCTTGGAACGGGACCGGTGGGCAGAGCAATCCTAGCGGCTCGCCCGAGCAGTGGAAGCCGGCGAGGGTGCGCGTTCAGCCGGATGAATGGGGCGCTGTCAGGGCCCCTCTCGTGGAGGATAAAAATCATGCTTTTTTCCCTCATTACACATCCCATGCGAGCTTGTAATGATAAAACCTCATCCAAATCACACATTGCAGCTCAATATTCAGTGAGGACAGGGCCTTTTTAAGTCGAAATGTGCAAAAAAGCGTCCTATCGCTCTGAAACGGCTGTTTTGCTCTCCACCACATTTACTGTCAGACTGGCCGAATTAGACCGATTCTGCCTCTTTCTTGCCTCTGCATGTGAAGAACAGGGTGCTTGTGAGCATATTGTGCAGTTTCAAGCAGGTAGCTGGCTTGGAACGGGACCGGTGGGGCAGAGCAATCCTAGCGGCTCGCCCGAGCAGTGGAAGCCGGCGAGGGTGCGCGTTCAGCCGGATGAATGGGGCGCTGTCAGGGCCCCTCTCGTGGAGGATAAAAATCATGCTTTTTCCCTCATTACACATCCCATGCGAGCTTGTAATGATAAAACCTCATCCAAATCACACATTGCAGCTCAATATTCAGTGAGGACAGGGCCTTTTTAAGTCGAAATGTGCAAAAAAGCGTCCTATCGCTCTGAAACGGCTGTTTTGCTCTCCACCACATTTACTGTCAGACTGGCCGAATTAGACCGATTCTGCCTCTTTCTTGCCTCTGCATGTGAAGAACAGGGTGCTTGTGAGCATATTGTGCAGTTTCAAGCAGGTAGCTGGCTTGGAACGGGACCGGTGGGGCAGAGCAATCCTAGCGGCTCGCCCGAGCAGTGGAAGCCGGCGAGGGTGCGCGTTCAGCCGGATGAATGGGGCGCTGTCAGGGCCCCTCTCGTGGAGGATAAAAATCATGCTTTTTCCCTCATTACACATCCCATGCGAGCTTGTAATGATAAAACCTCATCCAAATCACACATTGCAGCTCAATATTCAGTGAGGACAGGGCCTTTTTAAGTCGAAATGTGCAAAAAAGCATCCTATCGCTCTGAAACGGCTGTTTTGCTCTCCACCACATTTACTGTCAGACTGGCCGAATTAGACCGATTCTGCCTCTTTCTTGCCTCTGCATGTGAAGAACAGGGTGCTTGTGAGCATATTGTGCAGTTTCAAGCAGGTAGCTGGCTTGGAACGGGACCGGTGGGGCAGAGCAATCCTAGCGGCTCGCCCGAGCAGTGGAAGCCGGCGAGGGTGCGCGTTCAGCCGGATGAATGGGGCGCTGTCAGGGCCCCTCTCGTGGAGGATAAAAATCATGCTTTTTTCCCTCATTACACATCCCATGCGAGCTTGTAATGATAAAACCTCATCCAAATCACACATTGCAGCTCAATATTCAGTGAGGACAGGGCCTTTTTAAGTCGAAATGTGCAAAAAAGCATCCTATCGCTCTGAAACGGCTGTTTTGCTCTCCACCACATTTACTGTCAGACTGGCCGAATTAGACCGATTCTGCCTCTTTCTTGCCTCTGCATGTGAAGAACAGGGTGCTTGTGAGCATATTGTGCAGTTTCAAGCAGGTAGCTGGCTTGGAACGGGACCGGTGGGGCAGAGCAATCCTAGCGGCTCGCCCGAGCAGTGGAAGCCGGCGAGGGTGCGCGTTCAGCCGGATGAATGGGGCGCTGTCAGGGCCCCTCTCGTGGAGGATAAAAATCATGCTTTTTTCCCTCATTACACATCCCATGCGAGCTTGTAATGATAAAACCTCATCCAAATCACACATTGCAGCTCAATATTCAGTGAGGACAGGGCCTTTTTAAGTCGAAATGTGCAAAAAAGCATCCTATCGCTCTGAAACGGCTGTTTTGCTCTCCACCACATTTACTGTCAGACTGGCCGAATTAGACCGATTCTGCCTCTTTCTTGCCTCTGCATGTGAAGAACAGGGTGCTTGTGAGCATATTGTGCAGTTTCAAGCAGGTAGCTGGCTTGGAACGGGACCGGTGGGGCAGAGCAATCCTAGCGGCTCGCCCGAGCAGTGGAAGCCGGCGAGGGTGCGCGTTCAGCCGGATGAATGGGGCGCTGTCAGGGCCCCTCTCGTGGAGGATAAAAATCATGCTTTTTTCCCTCATTACACATCCCATGCGAGCTTGTAATGATAAAACCTCATCCAAATCACACATTGCAGCTCAATATTCAGTGAGGACAGGGCCTTTTTAAGTCGAAATGTGCAAAAAAGCATCCTATCGCTCTGAAACGGCTGTTTTGCTCTCCACCACATTTACTGTCAGACTGGCCGAATTAGACCGATTCTGCCTCTTTCTTGCCTCTGCATGTGAAGAACAGGGTGCTTGTGAGCATATTGTGCAGTTTCAAGCAGGTAGCTGGCTTGGAACGGGACCGGTGGGGCAGAGCAATCCTAGCGGCTCGCCCGAGCAGTGGAAGCCGGCGAGGGTGCGCGTTCAGCCGGATGAATGGGGCGCTGTCAGGGCCCCTCTCGTGGAGGATAAAAATCATGCTTTTTTCCCTCATTACACATCCCATGCGAGCTTGTAATGATAAAACCTCATCCAAATCACACATTGCAGCTCAATATTCAGTGAGGACAGGGCCTTTTTAAGTCGAAATGTGCAAAAAAGCATCCTATCGCTCTGAAACGGCTGTTTTGCTCTCCACCACATTTACTGTCAGACTGGCCGAATTAGACCGATTCTGCCTCTTTCTTGCCTCTGCATGTGAAGAACAGGGTGCTTGTGAGCATATTGTGCAGTTTCAAGCAGGTAGCTGGCTTGGAACGGGACCGGTGGGGCAGAGCAATCCTAGCGGCTCGCCCGAGCAGTGGAAGCCGGCGAGGGTGCGCGTTCAGCCGGATGAATGGGGCGCTGTCAGGGCCCCTCTCGTGGAGGATAAAAATCATGCTTTTTTCCCTCATTACACATCCCATGCGAGCTTGTAATGATAAAACCTCATCCAAATCACACATTGCAGCTCAATATTCAGTGAGGACAGGGCCTTTTTAAGTCGAAATGTGCAAAAAAGCATCCTATCGCTCTGAAACGGCTGTTTTGCTCTCCACCACATTTACTGTCAGACTGGCCGAATTAGACCGATTCTGCCTCTTTCTTGCCTCTGCATGTGAAGAACAGGGTGCTTGTGAGCATATTGTGCAGTTTCAAGCAGGTAGCTGGCTTGGAACGGGACCGGTGGGGCAGAGCGATCCTAGCGGCTCGCCCGAGCAGTGGAAGCCGGCGAGGGTGCGCGTTCAGCCGGATGAATGGGGCGCTGTCAGGGCCCCTCTCGTGGAGGATAAAAATCATGCTTTTTCCCTCATTACACATCCCATGCGAGCTTGTAATGATAAAACCTCATCCAAATCACACATTGCAGCTCAATATTCAGTGAGGACAGGGCCTTTTTAAGTCGAAATGTGCAAAAAAGCGTCCTATCGCTCTGAAACGGCTGTTTTGCTCTCCACCACATTTACTGTCAGACTGGCCGAATTAGACCGATTCTGCCTCTTTCTTGCCTCTGCATGTGAAGAACAGGGTGCTTGTGAGCATATTGTGCAGTTTCAAGCAGGTAGCTGGCTTGGAACGGGACCGGTGGGGCAGAGCAATCCTAGCGGCTCGCCCGAGCAGTGGAAGCCGGCGAGGGTGCGCGTTCAGCCGGATGAATGGGGCGCTGTCAGGGCCCCTCTCGTGGAGGATAAAAATCATGCTTTTTCCCTCATTACACATCCCATGCGAGCTTGTAATGATAAAACCTCATCCAAATCACACATTGCAGCTCAATATTCAGTGAGGACAGGGCCTTTTTAAGTCGAAATGTGCAAAAAAGCGTCCTATCGCTCTGAAACGGCTGTTTTGCTCTCCACCACATTTACTGTCAGACTGGCCGAATTAGACCGATTCTGCCTCTTTCTTGCCTCTGCATGTGAAGAACAGGGTGCTTGTGAGCATATTGTGCAGTTTCAAGCAGGTAGCTGGCTTGGAACGGGACCGGTGGGGCAGAGCAATCCTAGCGGCTCGCCCGAGCAGTGGAAGCCGGCGAGGGTGCGCGTTCAGCCGGATGAATGGGGCGCTGTCAGGGCCCCTCTCGTGGAGGATAAAAATCATGCTTTTTTCCCTCATTACACATCCCATGCGAGCTTGTAATGATAAAACCTCATCCAAATCACACATTGCAGCTCAATATTCAGTGAGGACAGGGCCTTTTTAAGTCGAAATGTGCAAAAAAGCATCCTATCGCTCTGAAACGGCTGTTTTGCTCTCCACCACATTTACTGTCAGACTGGCCGAATTAGACCGATTCTGCCTCTTTCTTGCCTCTGCATGTGAAGAACAGGGTGCTTGTGAGCATATTGTGCAGTTTCAAGCAGGTAGCTGGCTTGGAACGGGACCGGTGGGGCAGAGCAATCCTAGCGGCTCGCCCGAGCAGTGGAAGCCGGCGAGGGTGCGCGTTCAGCCGGATGAATGGGGCGCTGTCAGGGCCCCTCTCGTGGAGGATAAAAATCATGCTTTTTCCCTCATTACACATCCCATGCGAGCTTGTAATGATAAAACCTCATCCAAATCACACATTGCAGCTCAATATTCAGTGAGGACAGGGCCTTTTTAAGTCGAAATGTGCAAAAAAGCGTCCTATCGCTCTGAAACGGCTGTTTTGCTCTCCACCACATTTACTGTCAGACTGGCCGAATTAGACCGATTCTGCCTCTTTCTTGCCTCTGCATGTGAAGAACAGGGTGCTTGTGAGCATATTGTGCAGTTTCAAGCAGGTAGCTGGCTTGGAACGGGACCGGTGGGGCAGAGCAATCCTAGCGGCTCGCCCGAGCAGTGGAAGCCGGCGAGGGTGCGCGTTCAGCCGGATGAATGGGGCGCTGTCAGGGCCCCTCTCGTGGAGGATAAAAATCATGCTTTTTCCCTCATTACACATCCCATGCGAGCTTGTAATGATAAAACCTCATCCAAATCACACATTGCAGCTCAATATTCAGTGAGGACAGGGCCTTTTTAAGTCGAAATGTGCAAAAAAGCGTCCTATCGCTCTGAAACGGCTGTTTTGCTCTCCACCACATTTACTGTCAGACTGGCCGAATTAGACCGATTCTGCCTCTTTCTTGCCTCTGCATGTGAAGAACAGGGTGCTTGTGAGCATATTGTGCAGTTTCAAGCAGGTAGCTGGCTTGGAACGGGACCGGTGGGGCAGAGCAATCCTAGCGGCTCGCCCGAGCAGTGGAAGCCGGCGAGGGTGCGCGTTCAGCCGGATGAATGGGGCGCTGTCAGGGCCCCTCTCGTGGAGGATAAAAATCATGCTTTTTCCCTCATTACACATCCCATGCGAGCTTGTAATGATAAAACCTCATCCAAATCACACATTGCAGCTCAATATTCAGTGAGGACAGGGCCTTTTTAAGTCGAAATGTGCAAAAAAGCGTCCTATCGCTCTGAAACGGCTGTTTTGCTCTCCACCACATTTACTGTCAGACTGGCCGAATTAGACCGATTCTGCCTCTTTCTTGCCTCTGCATGTGAAGAACAGGGTGCTTGTGAGCATATTGTGCAGTTTCAAGCAGGTAGCTGGCTTGGAACGGGACCGGTGGGGCAGAGCAATCCTAGCGGCTCGCCCGAGCAGTGGAAGCCGGCGAGGGTGCGCGTTCAGCCGGATGAATGGGGCGCTGTCAGGGCCCCTCTCGTGGAGGATAAAAATCATGCTTTTTCCCTCATTACACATCCCATGCGAGCTTGTAATGATAAAACCTGATCCAAATCACACATTGCAGCTCAATATTCAGTGAGGACAGGGCCTTTTTAAGTCGAAATGTGCAAAAAAGCATCCTATCGCTCTGAAACGGCTGTTTTGCTCTCCACCACATTTACTGTCAGACTGGCCGAATTAGACCGATTCTGCCTCTTTCTTGCCTCTGCATGTGAAGAACAGGGTGCTTGTGAGCATATTGTGCAGTTTCAAGCAGGTAGCTGGCTTGGAACGGGACCGGTGGGGCAGAGCAATCCTAGCGGCTCGCCCGAGCAGTGGAAGCCGGCGAGGGTGCGCGTTCAGCCGGATGAATGGGGCGCTGTCAGGGCCCCTCTCGTGGAGGATAAAAATCATGCTTTTTCCCTCATTACACATCCCATGCGAGCTTGTAATGATAAAACCTCATCCAAATCACACATTGCAGCTCAATATTCAGTGAGGACAGGGCCTTTTTAAGTCGAAATGTGCAAAAAAGCGTCCTATCGCTCTGAAACGGCTGTTTTGCTCTCCACCACATTTACTGTCAGACTGGCCGAATTAGACCGATTCTGCCTCTTTCTTGCCTCTGCATGTGAAGAACAGGGTGCTTGTGAGCATATTGTGCAGTTTCAAGCAGGTAGCTGGCTTGGAACGGGACCGGTGGGGCAGAGCAATCCTAGCGGCTCGCCCGAGCAGTGGAAGCCGGCGAGGGTGCGCGTTCAGCCGGATGAATGGGGCGCTGTCAGGGCCCCTCTCGTGGAGGATAAAAATCATGCTTTTTCCCTCATTACACATCCCATGCGAGCTTGTAATGATAAAACCTGATCCAAATCACACATTGCAGCTCAATATTCAGTGAGGACAGGGCCTTTTTAAGTCGAAATGTGCAAAAAAGCATCCTATCGCTCTGAAACGGCTGTTTTGCTCTCCACCACATTTACTGTCAGACTGGCCGAATTAGACCGATTCTGCCTCTTTCTTGCCTCTGCATGTGAAGAACAGGGTGCTTGTGAGCATATTGTGCAGTTTCAAGCAGGTAGCTGGCTTGGAACGGGACCGGTGGGGCAGAGCAATCCTAGCGGCTCGCCCGAGCAGTGGAAGCCGGCGAGGGTGCGCGTTCAGCCGGATGAATGGGGCGCTGTCAGGGCCCCTCTCGTGGAGGTTAAAAATCATGCTTTTTTCCCTCATTACACATCCCATGCGAACTTGTAATGATAAAACCTCATCCAAATCACACATTGCAGCTCAATATTCAGTGAGGACAGGGCCTTTTTAAGTCGAAATGTGCAAAAAAGCATCCTATCGCTCTGAAACGGCTGTTTTGCTCTCCACCACATTTACTGTCAGACTGGCCGAATTAGACCGATTCTGCCTCTTTCTTGCCTCTGCATGTGAAGAACAGGGTGCTTGTGAGCATATTGTGCAGTTTCAAGCAGGTAGCTGGCTTGGAACGGGACCGGTGGGGCAGAGCAATCCTAGCGGCTCGCCCGAGCAGTGGAAGCCGGCGAGGGTGCGCGTTCAGCCGGATGAATGGGGCGCTGTCAGGGCCCCTCTCGTGGAGGATAAAAATCATGCTTTTTTCCCTCATTACACATCCCATGCGAGCTTGTAATGATAAAACCTCATCCAAATCACACATTGCAGCTCAATATTCAGTGAGGACAGGGCCTTTTTAAGTCGAAATGTGCAAAAAAGCATCCTATCGCTCTGAAACGGCTGTTTTGCTCTCCACCACATTTACTGTCAGACTGGCCGAATTAGACCGATTCTGCCTCTTTCTTGCCTCTGCATGTGAAGAACAGGGTGCTTGTGAGCATATTGTGCAGTTTCAAGCAGGTAGCTGGCTTGGAACGGGACCGGTGGGGCAGAGCAATCCTAGCGGCTCGCCCGAGCAGTGGAAGCCGGCGAGGGTGCGCGTTCAGCCGGATGAATGGGGCGCTGTCAGGGCCCCTCTCGTGGAGGATAAAAATCATGCTTTTTTCCCTCATTACACATCCCATGCGAGCTTGTAATGATAAAACCTCATCCAAATCACACATTGCAGCTCAATATTCAGTGAGGACAGGGCCTTTTTAAGTCGAAATGTGCAAAAAAGCATCCTATCGCTCTGAAACGGCTGTTTTGCTCTCCACCACATTTACTGTCAGACTGGCCGAATTAGACCGATTCTGCCTCTTTCTTGCCTCTGCATGTGAAGAACAGGGTGCTTGTGAGCATATTGTGCAGTTTCAAGCAGGTAGCTGGCTTGGAACGGGACCGGTGGGGCAGAGCAATCCTAGCGGCTCGCCCGAGCAGTGGAAGCCGGCGAGGGTGCGCGTTCAGCCGGATGAATGGGGCGCTGTCAGGGCCCCTCTCGTGGAGGATAAAAATCATGCTTTTTTCCCTCATTACACATCCCATGCGAACTTGTAATGATAAAACCTCATCCAAATCACACATTGCAGCTCAATATTCAGTGAGGACAGGGCCTTTTTAAGTCGAAATGTGCAAAAAAGCATCCTATCGCTCTGAAACGGCTGTTTTGCTCTCCACCACATTTACTGTCAGACTGGCCGAATTAGACCGATTCTGCCTCTTTCTTGCCTCTGCATGTGAAGAACAGGGTGCTTGTGAGCATATTGTGCAGTTTCAAGCAGGTAGCTGGCTTGGAACGGGACCGGTGGGGCAGAGCAATCCTAGCGGCTCGCCCGAGCAGTGGAAGCCGGCGAGGGTGCGCGTTCAGCCGGATGAATGGGGCGCTGTCAGGGCCCCTCTCGTGGAGGATAAAAATCATGCTTTTTTCCCTCATTACACATCCCATGCGAGCTTGTAATGATAAAACCTCATCCAAATCACACATTGCAGCTCAATATTCAGTGAGGACAGGGCCTTTTTAAGTCGAAATGTGCAAAAAAGCATCCTATCGCTCTGAAACGGCTGTTATGCTCTCCACCACATTTACTGTCAGACTGGCCGAATTAGACCGATTCTGCCTCTTTCTTGCCTCTGCATGTGAAGAACAGGGTGCTTGTGAGCATATTGTGCAGTTTCAAGCAGGTAGCTGGCTTGGAACGGGACCGGTGGGGCAGAGCAATCCTAGCGGCTCGCCCGAGCAGTGGAAGCCGGCGAGGGTGCGCGTTCAGCCGGATGAATGGGGCGCTGTCAGGGCCCCTCTCGTGGAGGATAAAAATCATGCTTTTTTCCCTCATTACACATCCCATGCGAGCTTGTAATGATAAAACCTCATCCAAATCACACATTGCAGCTCAATATTCAGTGAGGACAGGGCCTTTTTAAGTCGAAATGTGCAAAAAAGCATCCTATCGCTCTGAAACGGCTGTTTTGCTCTCCACCACATTTACTGTCAGACTGGCCGAATTAGACCGATTCTGCCTCTTTCTTGCCTCTGCATGTGAAGAACAGGGTGCTTGTGAGCATATTGTGCAGTTTCAAGCAGGTAGCTGGCTTGGAACGGGACCGGTGGGGCAGAGCAATCCTAGCGGCTCGCCCGAGCAGTGGAAGCCGGCGAGGGTGCGCGTTCAGCCGGATGAATGGGGCGCTGTCAGGGCCCCTCTCGTGGAGGATAAAAATCATGCTTTTTTCCCTCATTACACATCCCATGCGAGCTTGTAATGATAAAACCTCATCCAAATCACACATTGCAGCTCAATATTCAGTGAGGACAGGGCCTTTTTAAGTCGAAATGTGCAAAAAAGCGTCCTATCGCTCTGAAACGGCTGTTTTGCTCTCCACCACATTTACTGTCAGACTGGCCGAATTAGACCGATTCTGCCTCTTTCTTGCCTCTACATGTGAAGAACAGGGTGCTTGTGAGCATACTGTGCAGTTTCACGCAGGTAGCTGGCTTGGAACGGGACCGGTGGGGCAGAGCAATCCTAGCGGCTCGCCCGAGCAGTGGAAGCCGGCGAGGGTGCGCGTTCAGCCGGATGAATGGGGCGCTGTCAGGGCCCCTCTCGTGGAGGATAAAAATCATGCTTTTTCCCTCATTACACATCCCATGCGAGCTTGTAATGATAAAACCTCATCCAAATCACACATTGCAGCTCAATATTCAGTGAGGACAGGGCCTTTTTAAGTCGAAATGTGCAAAAAAGCATCCTATCGCTCTGAAACGGCTGTTTTGCTCTCCACCACATTTACTGTCAGACTGGCCGAATTAGACCGATTCTGCCTCTTTCTTGCCTCTGCATGTGAAGAACAGGGTGCTTGTGAGCATATTGTGCAGTTTCAAGCAGGTAGCTGGCTTGGAACGGGACCGGTGGGGCAGAGCAATCCTAGCGGCTCGCCCGAGCAGTGGAAGCCGGCGAGGGTGCGCGTTCAGCCGGATGAATGGGGCGCTGTCAGGGCCCCTCTCGTGGAGGATAAAAATCATGCTTTTTCCCTCATTACACATCCCATGCGAGCTTGTAATGATAAAACCTCATCCAAATCACACATTGCAGCTCAATATTCAGTGAGGACAGGGCCTTTTTAAGTCGAAATGTGCAAAAAAGCATCCTATCGCTCTGAAACGGCTGTTTTGCTCTCCACCACATTTACTGTCAGACTGGCCGAATTAGACCGATTCTGCCTCTTTCTTGCCTCTGCATGTGAAGAACAGGGTGCTTGTGAGCATATTGTGCAGTTTCAAGCAGGTAGCTGGCTTGGAACGGGACCGGTGGGGCAGAGCAATCCTAGCGGCTCGCCCGAGCAGTGGAAGCCGGCGAGGGTGCGCGTTCAGCCGGATGAATGGGGCGCTGTCAGGGCCCCTCTCGTGGAGGATAAAAATCATGCTTTTTCCCTCATTACACATCCCATGCGAGCTTGTAATGATAAAACCTCATCCAAATCACACATTGCAGCTCAATATTCAGTGAGGACAGGGCCTTTTTAAGTCGAAATGTGCAAAAATGCATCCTATCGCTCTGAAACGGCTGTTTTGCTCTCCACCACATTTACTGTCAGACTGGCCGAATTAGACCGATTCTGCCTCTTTCTTGCCTCTACATGTGAAGAACAGGGTGCTTGTGAGCATACTGTGCAGTTTCACGCAGGTAGCTGGCTTGGAACGGGACCGGTGGGGCAGAGCAATCCTAGCGGCTCGCCCGAGCAGTGGAAGCCGGCGAGGGTGCGCGTTCAGCCGGATGAATGGGGCGCTGTCAGGGCCCCTCTCGTGGAGGATAAAAATCATGCTTTTTCCCTCATTACACATCCCATGCGAGCTTGTAATGATAAAACCTCATCCAAATCACACATTGCAGCTCAATATTCAGTGAGGACAGGGCCTTTTTAAGTCGAAATGTGCAAAAAAGCATCCTATCGATCTGAAACGGCTGTTTTGCTCTCCACCACATTTACTGTCAGACTGGCCGAATTAGACCGATTCTGCCTCTTTCTTGCCTCTACATGTGAAGAACAGGGTGCTTGTGAGCATATTGTGCAGTTTCAAGCAGGTAGCTGGCTTGGAACGGGACCGGTGGGGCAGAGCAATCCTAGCGGCTCGCCCGAGCAGTGGAAGCCGGCGAGGGTGCGCGTTCAGCCGGATGAATGGGGCGCTGTCAGGGCCCCTCTCGTGGAGGATAAAAATCATGCTTTTTCCCTCATTACACATCCCATGCGAGCTTGTAATGATAAAACCTCATCCAAATCACACATTGCAGCTCAATATTCAGTGAGGACAGGGCCTTTTTAAGTCGAAATGTGCAAAAAAGCATCCTATCGCTGTGAAACGGCTGTTTTGCTCTCCACCACATTTACTGTCAGACTGGCCGAATTAGACCGATTCTGCCTCTTTCTTGCCTCTGCATGTGAAGAACAGGGTGCTTGTGAGCATATTGTGCAGTTTCAAGCAGGTAGCTGGCTTGGAACGGGACCGGTGGGGCAGAGCAATCCTAGCGGCTCGCCCGAGCAGTGGAAGCCGGCGAAGGTGCGCGTTCAGCCGGATGAATGGGGCGCTGTCAGGGCCCCTCTCGTGGAGGATAAAAATCATGCTTTTTCCCTCATTACACATCCCATGCGAGCTTGTAATGATAAAACCTCATCCAAATCACACATTGCAGCTCAATATTCAGTGAGGACAGGGCCTTTTTAAGTCGAAATGTGCAAAAATGCATCCTATCGCTCTGAAACGGCTGTTTTGCTCTCCACCACATTTACTGTCAGACTGGCCGAATTAGACCGATTCTGCCTCTTTCTTGCCTCTGCATGTGAAGAACAGGGTGCTTGTGAGCATATTGTGCAGTTTCAAGCAGGTAGCTGGCTTGGAACGGGACCGGTGGGGCAGAGCAATCCTAGCGGCTCGCCCGAGCAGTGGAAGCCGGCGAGGGTGCGCGTTCAGCCGGATGAATGGGGCGCTGTCAGGGCCCCTCTCGTGGAGGATAAAAATCATGCTTTTTCCCTCATTACACATCCCATGCGAGCTTGTAATGATAAAACCTCATCCAAATCACACATTGCAGCTCAATATTCAGTGAGGACAGGGCCTTTTTAAGTCGAAATGTGCAAAAAAGCATCCTATCGCTCTGAAACGGCTGTTTTGCTCTCCACCACATTTACTGTCAGACTGGCCGAATTAGACCGATTCTGCCTCTTTCTTGCCTCTGCATGTGAAGAACAGGGTGCTTGTGAGCATATTGTGCAGTTTCAAGCAGGTAGCTGGCTTGGAACGGGACCGGTGGGGCAGAGCAATCCTAGCGGCTCGCCCGAGCAGTGGAAGCCGGCGAGGGTGCGCGTTCAGCCGGATGAATGGGGCGCTGTCAGGGCCCCTCTCGTGGAGGATAAAAATCATGCTTTTTCCCTCATTACACATCCCATGCGAGCTTGTAATGATAAAACCTCATCCAAATCACACATTGCAGCTCAATATTCAGTGAGGACAGGGCCTTTTTAAGTCGAAATGTGCAAAAAAGCATCCTATCGCTCTGAAACGGCTGTTTTGCTCTCCACCACATTTACTGTCAGACTGGCCGAATTAGACCGATTCTGCCTCTTTCTTGCCTCTACATGTGAAGAACAGGGTGCTTGTGAGCATATTGTGCAGTTTCACGCAGGTAGCTGGCTTGGAACGGGACCGGTGGGGCAGAGCAATCCTAGCGGCTCGCCCGAGCAGTGGAAGCCGGCGAGGGTGCGCGTTCAGCCGGATGAATGGGACGCTGTCAGTGCCCCTCTCGTGGAGGATAAAAATCATGCTTTTTCCCTCATTACACATCCCATGCGAGCTTGTAATGATAAAACCTCATCCAAATCACACATTGCAGCTCAATATTCAGTGAGGACAGGGCCTTTTTAAGTCGAAATGTGCAAAAAAGCATCCTATCGCTCTGAAACGGCTGTTTTGCTCTCCACCACATTTACTGTCAGACTGGCCGAATTAGACCGATTCTGCCTCTTTCTTGCCTCTGCATGTGAAGAACAGGGTGCTTGTGAGCATATTGTGCAGTTTCAAGCAGGTAGCTGGCTTGGAACGGGACCGGTGGGGCAGAGCAATCCTAGCGGCTCGCCCGAGCAGTGGAAGCCGGCGAGGGTGCGCGTTCAGCCGGATGAATGGGGCGCTGTCAGGGCCCCTCTCGTGGAGGATAAAAATCATGCTTTTTCCCTCATTACACATCCCATGCGAGCTTGTAATGATAAAACCTCATCCAAATCACACATTGCAGCTCAATATTCAGTGAGGACAGGGCCTTTTTAAGTCGAAATGTGCAAAAAAGCATCCTATCGCTCTGAAACGGCTGTTTTGCTCTCCACCACATTTACTGTCAGACTGGCCGAATTAGACCGATTCTGCCTCTTTCTTGCCTCTGCATGTGAAGAACAGGGTGCTTGTGAGCATATTGTGCAGTTTCAAGCAGGTAGCTGGCTTGGAACGGGACCGGTGGGGCAGAGCAATCCTAGCGGCTCGCCCGAGCAGTGGAAGCCGGCGAGGGTGCGCGTTCAGCCGGATGAATGGGGCGCTGTCAGGGCCCCTCTCGTGGAGGATAAAAATCATGCTTTTTCCCTCATTACACATCCCATGCGAGCTTGTAATGATAAAACCTCATCCAAATCACACATTGCAGCTCAATATTCAGTGAGGACAGGGCCTTTTTAAGTCGAAATGTGCAAAAAAGCATCCTATCGCTCTGAAACGGCTGTTTTGCTCTCCACCACATTTACTGTCAGACTGGCCGAATTAGACCGATTCTGCCTCTTTCTTGCCTCTACATGTGAAGAACAGGGTGCTTGTGAGCATATTGTGCAGTTTCAAGCAGGTAGCTGGCTTGGAACGGGACCGGTGGGGCAGAGCAATCCTAGCGGCTCGCCCGAGCAGTGGAAGCCGGCGAGGGTGCGCGTTCAGCCGGATGAATGGGGCGCTGTCAGGGCCCCTCTCGTGGAGGATAAAAATCATGCTTTTTCCCTCATTACACATCCCATGCGAGCTTGTAATGATAAAACCTCATCCAAATCACACATTGCAGCTCAATATTCAGTGAGGACAGGGCCTTTTTAAGTCGAAATGTGCAAAAAAGCATCCTATCGCTCTGAAACGGCTGTTTTGCTCTCCACCACATTTACTGTCAGACTGGCCGAATTAGACCGATTCTGCCTCTTTCTTGCCTCTACATGTGAAGAACAGGGTGCTTGTGAGCATATTGTGCAGTTTCACGCAGGTAGCTGGCTTGGAACGGGACCGGTGGGGCAGAGCAATCCTAGCGGCTCGCCCGAGCAGTGGAAGCCGGCGAGGGTGCGCGTTCAGCCGGATGAATGGGACGCTGTCAGTGCCCCTCTCGTGGAGGATAAAAATCATGCTTTTTCCCTCATTACACATCCCATGCGAGCTTGTAATGATAAAACCTCATCCAAATCACACATTGCAGCTCAATATTCAGTGAGGACAGGGCCTTTTTAAGTCGAAATGTGCAAAAAAGCATCCTATCGCTGTGAAACGGCTGTTTTGCTCTCCACCACATTTACTGTCAGACTGGCCGAATTAGACCGATTCTGCCTCTTTCTTGCCTCTGCATGTGAAGAACAGGGTGCTTGTGAGCATATTGTGCAGTTTCAAGCAGGTAGCTGGCTTGGAACGGGACCGGTGGGGCAGAGCAATCCTAGCGGCTCGCCCGAGCAGTGGAAGCCGGCGAAGGTGCGCGTTCAGCCGGATGAATGGGGCGCTGTCAGGGCCCCTCTCGTGGAGGATAAAAATCATGCTTTTTCCCTCATTACACATCCCATGCGAGCTTGTAATGATAAAACCTCATCCAAATCACACATTGCAGCTCAATATTCAGTGAGGACAGGGCCTTTTTAAGTCGAAATGTGCAAAAATGCATCCTATCGCTCTGAAACGGCTGTTTTGCTCTCCACCACATTTACTGTCAGACTGGCCGAATTAGACCGATTCTGCCTCTTTCTTGCCTCTGCATGTGAAGAACAGGGTGCTTGTGAGCATATTGTGCAGTTTCAAGCAGGTAGCTGGCTTGGAACGGGACCGGTGGGGCAGAGCAATCCTAGCGGCTCGCCCGAGCAGTGGAAGCCGGCGAGGGTGCGCGTTCAGCCGGATGAATGGGGCGCTGTCAGGGCCCCTCTCGTGGAGGATAAAAATCATGCTTTTTCCCTCATTACACATCCCATGCGAGCTTGTAATGATAAAACCTCATCCAAATCACACATTGCAGCTCAATATTCAGTGAGGACAGGGCCTTTTTAAGTCGAAATGTGCAAAAAAGCATCCTATCGCTCTGAAACGGCTGTTTTGCTCTCCACCACATTTACTGTCAGACTGGCCGAATTAGACCGATTCTGCCTCTTTCTTGCCTCTGCATGTGAAGAACAGGGTGCTTGTGAGCATATTGTGCAGTTTCAAGCAGGTAGCTGGCTTGGAACGGGACCGGTGGGGCAGAGCAATCCTAGCGGCTCGCCCGAGCAGTGGAAGCCGGCGAGGGTGCGCGTTCAGCCGGATGAATGGGGCGCTGTCAGGGCCCCTCTCGTGGAGGATAAAAATCATGCTTTTTCCCTCATTACACATCCCATGCGAGCTTGTAATGATAAAACCTCATCCAAATCACACATTGCAGCTCAATATTCAGTGAGGACAGGGCCTTTTTAAGTCGAAATGTGCAAAAAAGCATCCTATCGCTCTGAAACGGCTGTTTTGCTCTCCACCACATTTACTGTCAGACTGGCCGAATTAGACCGATTCTGCCTCTTTCTTGCCTCTACATGTGAAGAACAGGGTGCTTGTGAGCATATTGTGCAGTTTCAAGCAGGTAGCTGGCTTGGAACGGGACCGGTGGGGCAGAGCAATCCTAGCGGCTCGCCCGAGCAGTGGAAGCCGGCGAGGGTGCGCGTTCAGCCGGATGAATGGGGCGCTGTCAGGGCCCCTCTCGTGGAGGATAAAAATCATGCTTTTTCCCTCATTACACATCCCATGCGAGCTTGTAATGATAAAACCTCATCCAAATCACACATTGCAGCTCAATATTCAGTGAGGACAGGGCCTTTTTAAGTCGAAATGTGCAAAAAAGCATCCTATCGCTCTGAAACGGCTGTTTGCTCTCCACCACATTTACTGTCAGACTGGCCGAATTAGACCGATTCTGCCTCTTTCTTGCCTCTACATGTGAAGAACAGGGTGCTTGTGAGCATATTGTGCAGTTTCACGCAGGTAGCTGGCTTGGAACGGGACCGGTGGGGCAGAGCAATCCTAGCGGCTCGCCCGAGCAGTGGAAGCCGGCGAGGGTGCGCGTTCAGCCGGATGAATGGGACGCTGTCAGTGCCCCTCTCGTGGAGGATAAAAATCATGCTTTTTCCCTCATTACACATCCCATGCGAGCTTGTAATGATAAAACCTCATCCAAATCACACATTGCAGCTCAATATTCAGTGAGGACAGGGCCTTTTTAAGTCGAAATGTGCAAAAAAAGCATCCTATCGCTCTGAAACGGCTGTTTTGCTCTCCACCACATTTACTGTCAGACTGGCCGAATTAGACCGATTCTGCCTCTTTCTTGCCTCTGCATGTGAAGAACAGGGTGCTTGTGAGCATATTGTGCAGTTTCAAGCAGGTAGCTGGCTTGGAACGGGACCGGTGGGGCAGAGCAATCCTAGCGGCTCGCCCGAGCAGTGGAAGCCGGCGAGGGTGCGCGTTCAGCCGGATGAATGGGGCGCTGTCAGGGCCCCTCTCGTGGAGGATAAAAATCATGCTTTTTCCCTCATTACACATCCCATGCGAGCTTGTAATGATAAAACCTCATCCAAATCACACATTGCAGCTCAATATTCAGTGAGGACAGGGCCTTTTTAAGTCGAAATGTGCAAAAATGCATCCTATCGCTCTGAAACGGCTGTTTTGCTCTCCACCACATTTACTGTCAGACTGGCCGAATTAGACCGATTCTGCCTCTTTCTTGCCTCTACATGTGAAGAACAGGGTGCTTGTGAGCATACTGTGCAGTTTCACGCAGGTAGCTGGCTTGGAACGGGACCGGTGGGGCAGAGCAATCCTAGCGGCTCGCCCGAGCAGTGGAAGCCGGCGAGGGTGCGCGTTCAGCCGGATGAATGGGGCGCTGTCAGGGCCCCTCTCGTGGAGGATAAAAATCATGCTTTTTCCCTCATTACACATCCCATGCGAGCTTGTAATGATAAAACCTCATCCAAATCACACATTGCAGCTCAATATTCAGTGAGGACAGGGCCTTTTTAAGTCGAAATGTGCAAAAAAGCATCCTATCGCTCTGAAACGGCTGTTTGCTCTCCACCACATTTACTGTCAGACTGGCCGAATTAGACCGATTCTGCCTCTTTCTTGCCTCTGCATGTGAAGAACAGGGTGCTTGTGAGCATATTGTGCAGTTTCAAGCAGGTAGCTGGCTTGGAACGGGACCGGTGGGGCAGAGCAATCCTAGCGGCTCGCCCGAGCAGTGGAAGCCGGCGAGGGTGCGCGTTCAGCCGGATGAATGGGGCGCTGTCAGGGCCCCTCTCGTGGAGGATAAAAATCATGCTTTTTCCCTCATTACACATCCCATGCGAGCTTGTAATGATAAAACCTCATCCAAATCACACATTGCAGCTCAATATTCAGTGAGGACAGGGCCTTTTTAAGTCGAAATGTGCAAAAAAGCATCCTATCGCTCTGAAACGGCTGTTTTGCTCTCCACCACATTTACTGTCAGACTGCCGAATTAGACCGATTCTGCCTCTTTCTTGCCTCTACATGTGAAGAACAGGGTGCTTGTGAGCATATTGTGCAGTTTCACGCAGGTAGCTGGCTTGGAACGGGACCGGTGGGGCAGAGCAATCCTAGCGGCTCGCCCGAGCAGTGGAAGCCGGCGAGGGTGCGCGTTCAGCCGGATGAATGGGACGCTGTCAGTGCCCCTCTCGTGGAGGATAAAAATCATGCTTTTTCCCTCATTACACATCCCATGCGAGCTTGTAATGATAAAACCTCATCCAAATCACACATTGCAGCTCAATATTCAGTGAGGACAGGGCCTTTTTAAGTCGAAATGTGCAAAAAAGCATCCTATCGCTGTGAAACGGCTGTTTTGCTCTCCACCACATTTACTGTCAGACTGGCCGAATTAGACCGATTCTGCCTCTTTCTTGCCTCTGCATGTGAAGAACAGGGTGCTTGTGAGCATATTGTGCAGTTTCAAGCAGGTAGCTGGCTTGGAACGGGACCGGTGGGGGCAGAGCAATCCTAGCGGCTCGCCCGAGCAGTGGAAGCCGGCGAAGGTGCGCGTTCAGCCGGATGAATGGGGCGCTGTCAGGGCCCCTCTCGTGGAGGATAAAAATCATGCTTTTTCCCTCATTACACATCCCATGCGAGCTTGTAATGATAAAACCTCATCCAAATCACACATTGCAGCTCAATATTCAGTGAGGACAGGGCCTTTTTTAAGTCGAAATGTGCAAAAATGCATCCTATCGCTCTGAAACGGCTGTTTTGCTCTCCACCACATTTACTGTCAGACTGGCCGAATTAGACCGATTCTGCCTCTTTCTTGCCTCTGCATGTGAAGAACAGGGTGCTTGTGAGCATATTGTGCAGTTTCAAGCAGGTAGCTGGCTTGGAACGGGACCGGTGGGGCAGAGCAATCCTAGCGGCTCGCCCGAGCAGTGGAAGCCGGCGAGGTGCGCGTTCAGCCGGATGAATGGGGCGCTGTCAGGGCCCCTCTCGTGGAGGATAAAAATCATGCTTTTTCCCTCATTACACATCCCATGCGAGCTTGTAATGATAAAACCTCATCCAAATCACACATTGCAGCTCAATATTCAGTGAGGACAGGGCCTTTTTAAGTCGAAATGTGCAAAAAAGCATCCTATCGCTCTGAAACGGCTGTTTTGCTCTCCACCACATTTACTGTCAGACTGGCCGAATTAGACCGATTCTGCTCTTTCTTGCCTCTGCATGTGAAGAACAGGGTGCTTGTGAGCATATTGTGCAGTTTCAAGCAGGTAGCTGGCTTGGAACGGGACCGGTGGGGCAGAGCAATCCTAGCGGCTCGCCGAGCAGTGGAAGCCGGCGAGGGTGCGCGTTCAGCCGGATGAATGGGGCGCTGTCAGGGCCCCTCTCGTGGAGGATAAAAATCATGCTTTTTCCCTCATTACACATCCATGCGAGCTTGTAATGATAAAACCTCATCCAAATCACACATTGCAGCTCAATATTCAGTGAGGACAGGGCCTTTTTAAGTCGAAATGTGCAAAAAAGCATCCTATCGCTCTGAAACGGCTGTTTTGCTCTCCACCACATTTACTGTCAGACTGGCCGAATTAGACCGATTC